>NW_027307909.1:75000-340000 GCF_047496885.1 Scyliorhinus torazame | reverse complement strand
ATCCATCCATCCATCCATCCATCCATCCATCCATCCATCCATCCATCCATCCATCCATCCATCCATCCATCCATCCATCCATCCATCCATCCATCCATCCATCCATCCATCCATCCATCCATCCATCCATCCATCCATCCATCCATCCATCCATCCATCCATCCATCCATCCATCCATCCATCCATCCATCCATCCATCCATCCATCCATCCATCCATCCATCCATCCATCCATCCATCCATCCATCCATCCATCCATCCATCCATCCATCCATCCATCCATCCATCCATCCATCCATCCATCCATCCATCCATCCATCCATCCATCCATCCATCCATCCATCCATCCATCCATCCATCCATCCATCCATCCATCCATCCATCCATCCATCCATCCATCCATCCATCCATCCATCCATCCATCCATCCATCCATCCATCCATCCATCCATCCATCCATCCATCCATCCATCCATCCATCCATCCATCCATCCATCCATCCATCCATCCATCCATCCATCCATCCATCCATCCATCCATCCATCCATCCATCCATCCATCCATCCATCCATCCATCCATCCATCCATCCATCCATCCATCCATCCATCCATCCATCCATCCATCCATCCATCCATCCATCCATCCACATCCATCCATCCATCCATCCATCCATCCATCCATCCATCCATCCATCCATCCATCCATCCATCCATCCATCCATCCATCCATCCATCCATCCATCCATCCATCCATCCATCCATCCACATCCATCCATCCATCCATCCATCCATCCATCCATCCATCCATCCATCCATCCATCCATCCATCCATCCATCCATCCATCCATCCATCCATCCATCCATCCATCCATCCATCCATCCATCCATCCATCCATCCATCCATCACCATCCATCCATCCATCCATCCATCCATCCATCCATCCATCCATCCATCCATCCATCCATCCATCCATCCATCCATCCATCCATCCATCCATCCATCCATCCATCCATCCATCCATCCATCCATCCATCCATCCATCCATCCATCCATCCATCCATCCATCCATCCATCCATCCATCCATCCATCCATCCATCCATCCATCCATCCATCCATCCATCCATCCATCCATCCATCCATCCATCCATCCATCCATCCATCCATCCATCCATCCATCCATCCATCCATCCATCCATCCATCCATCCATCCATCCATCCATCCATCCATCCATCCATCCATCCATCCATCCATCCATCCATCCATCCATCCATCCATCCATCCATCCATCCATCCATCCATCCATCCATCCATCCATCCATCCATCCATCCATCCATCCATCCATCCATCCATCCATCCATCCATCCATCCATCCATCCATCCATCCATCCATCCATCCATCCATCCATCCATCCATCCATCCATCCATCCATCCATCCATCCATCCATCCATCCATCCATCCATCCATCCATCCATCCATCCATCCATCCATCCATCCATCCATCCATCCATCCATCCATCCATCCATCCATCCATCCATCCATCCATCCATCCATCCATCCATCCATCCATCCATCCATCCATCCATCCATCCATCCATCCATCCATCCATCCATCCATCCATCCATCCATCCATCCATCCATCCATCCATCCATCCATCCATCCATCCATCCATCCATCCATCCATCCATCCATCCATCCATCCATCCATCCATCCATCCATCCATCCATCCATCCATCCATCCATCCATCCATCCATCCATCCATCCATCCATCCATCCATCCATCCATCCATCCATCCATCCATCCATCCATCCATCCATCCATCCATCCATCCATCCATCCATCCATCCATCCATCCATCCATCCATCCATCCATCCATCCATCCATCCATCCATCCATCCATCCATCCATCCATCCATCCATCCATCCATCCATCCATCCATCCATCCATCCATCCATCCATCCATCCATCCATCCATCCATCCATCCATCCATCCATCCATCCATCCATCCATCCATCCATCCATCCATCCATCCATCCATCCATCCATCCATCCATCCATCCATCCATCCATCCATCCATCCATCCATCCATCCATCCATCCATCCATCCATCCATCCATCCATCCATCCATCCATCCATCCATCCATCCATCCATCCATCCATCCATCCATCCATCCATCCATCCATCCATCCATCCATCCATCCATCCATCCATCCATCCATCCATCCATCCATCCATCCATCCATCCATCCATCCATCCATCCATCCATCCATCCATCCATCCATCCATCCATCCATCCATCCATCCATCCATCCATCCATCCATCCATCCATCCATCCATCCATCCATCCATCCATCCATCCATCCATCCATCCATCCATCCATCCATCCATCCATCCATCCATCCATCCATCCATCCATCCATCCATCCATCCATCCATCCATCCATCCATCCATCCATCCATCCATCCATCCATCCATCCATCCATCCATCCATCCATCCATCCATCCATCCATCCATCCATCCATCCATCCATCCATCCATCCATCCATCCATCCATCCATCCATCCATCCATCCATCCATCCATCCATCCATCCATCCATCCATCCATCCATCCATCCATCCATCCATCCATCCATCCATCCATCCATCCATCCATCCATCCATCCATCCATCCATCCATCCATCCATCCATCCATCCATCCATCCATCCATCCATCCATCCATCCATCCATCCATCCATCCATCCATCCATCCATCCATCCATCCATCCATCCATCCATCCATCCATCCATCCATCCATCCATCCATCCATCCATCCATCCATCCATCCATCCATCCATCCATCCATCCATCCATCCATCCATCCATCCATCCATCCATCCATCCATCCATCCATCCATCCATCCATCCATCCATCCATCCATCCATCCATCCATCCATCCATCCATCCATCCATCCATCCATCCATCCATCCATCCATCCATCCATCCATCCATCCATCCATCCATCCATCCATCCATCCATCCATCCATCCATCCATCCATCCATCCATCCATCCATCCATCCATCCATCCATCCATCCATCCATCCATCCATCCATCCATCCATCCATCCATCCATCCATCCATCCATCCATCCATCCATCCATCCATCCATCCATCCATCCATCCATCCATCCATCCATCCATCCATCCATCCATCCATCCATCCATCCATCCATCCATCCATCCATCCATCCATCCATCCATCCATCCATCCATCCATCCATCCATCCATCCATCCATCCATCCATCCATCCATCCATCCATCCATCCATCCATCCATCCATCCATCCATCCATCCATCCATCCATCCATCCATCCATCCATCCATCCATCCATCCATCCATCCATCCATCCATCCATCCATCCATCCATCCATCCATCCATCCATCCATCCATCCATCCATCCATCCATCCATCCATCCATCCATCCATCCATCCATCCATCCATCCATCCATCCATCCATCCATCCATCCATCCATCCATCCATCCATCCATCCATCCATCCATCCATCCATCCATCCATCCATCCATCCATCCATCCATCCATCCATCCATCCATCCATCCATCCATCCATCCATCCATCCATCCATCCATCCATCCATCCATCCATCCATCCATCCATCCATCCATCCATCCATCCATCCATCCATCCATCCATCCATCCATCCATCCATCCATCCATCCATCCATCCATCCATCCATCCATCCATCCATCCATCCATCCATCCATCCATCCATCCATCCATCCATCCATCCATCCATCCATCCATCCATCCATCCATCCATCCATCCATCCATCCATCCATCCATCCATCCATCCATCCATCCATCCATCCATCCATCCATCCATCCATCCATCCATCCATCCATCCATCCATCCATCCATCCATCCATCCATCCATCCATCCATCCATCCATCCATCCATCCATCCATCCATCCATCCATCCATCCATCCATCCATCCATCCATCCATCCATCCATCCATCCATCCATCCATCCATCCATCCATCCATCCATCCATCCATCCATCCATCCATCCATCCATCCATCCATCCATCCATCCATCCATCCATCCATCCATCCATCCATCCATCCATCCATCCATCCATCCATCCATCCATCCATCCATCCATCCATCCATCCATCCATCCATCCATCCATCCATCCATCCATCCATCCATCCATCCATCCATCCATCCATCCATCCATCCATCCATCCATCCATCCATCCATCCATCCATCCATCCATCCATCCATCCATCCATCCATCCATCCATCCATCCATCCATCCATCCATCCATCCATCCATCCATCCATCCATCCATCCATCCATCCATCCATCCATCCATCCATCCATCCATCCATCCATCCATCCATCCATCCATCCATCCATCCATCCATCCATCCATCCATCCATCCATCCATCCATCCATCCATCCATCCATCCATCCATCCATCCATCCATCCATCCATCCATCCATCCATCCATCCATCCATCCATCCATCCATCCATCCATCCATCCATCCATCCATCCATCCATCCATCCATCCATCCATCCATCCATCCATCCATCCATCCATCCATCCATCCATCCATCCATCCATCCATCCATCCATCCATCCATCCATCCATCCATCCATCCATCCATCCATCCATCCATCCATCCATCCATCCATCCATCCATCCATCCATCCATCCATCCATCCATCCATCCATCCATCCATCCATCCATCCATCCATCCATCCATCCATCCATCCATCCATCCATCCATCCATCCATCCATCCATCCATCCATCCATCCATCCATCCATCCATCCATCCATCCATCCAGAGAGCGAGGGACACAGAGAGCGAGGGACACAGAGAGCGAGGGACACACAGAGAGAGCGAGGGACACAGACAGAGCAAGGGACACAGAGAGAGCGAGGGACACAGAGAGAGCGAGGGACATAGAGAGCGAGGGACGCACAGAGAGAGTGAGGGACACAGAGAGTGAGGGACACAGAGAGCGAGGGACACACAGAGAGAGTGAGGGACACAGAGAGTGTGGAACACAGAGAGTGAGGGACACACAGAGAGAGTGAGGGACACAGAGAGTGTGGAACACAGAGAGCGAGGGACACAGAGAGAGCGAGGGACACAGAGAGAGCGAGGGACACAGAGAGAGTGAGGGACACAGAGAGAGTGAGGGACACAGACAGAGCGAGGGACACAGACAGAGCGAGGGACACAGACAGAGCGAGGGACACAGAGAGAGCGAGGGACACACAGAAAGGGATGGACACAGAGAGAGTGAGGGACACAGAGAGCGCGAGTGACACAGAGAGAGCGAGGAAACAGAGAGCGAGGGACACAGCTAGCGAGGGACACACAGAGATAGCGAGGGACACAGAGTGAGGGACACACAGAGAGAGTGTGGGACACAGAGAGAGTGAATGACACAGAGAGAGAGTGTGGGACACAGAGAGTGAGGGACACACAGAGAGAGTTTGGGACTCAGAGAGAGTGAGTGACACAGAGAGAGAGTGTGGGACACAGATAGTGAGGGACACACAGACAGAGCCATGGACACAGAGAGCGAGGGACACAGAGAGCGAGGGACACACAGAGAGAGCGAGGGACACAGAGATCGAGGGACACACAGAGAGAGTGTGGGACACAGAGAGAGTGAGAGACACAGAGAGACTGAGGGACACAAGGAGAGCGAGCAACACAGAGAGAGCAAATGACACAGAGAGCGAGGGACACAGAGAGCAAGGGACACAGAGAGTGAGGGACACAGAGAGAGTGAGGGACCCAGAGGGAGCGAGGGACCCAGAGAGAGCGAGGGACGCAGAGAGCGCAAGGGACACAGAGAGTGAGGGACACAGAGAGAGTGAGGGGCACAGAGAGTGAGGGACACAGAGAGCGAGGGACACACAGAGAGAGCGAGAGACACAGAGAGTGAGGGACACAGAGAGAGTGAGGGACACAGAGAGCGAGGGTCACAGAGAGCAAGGGACACAGAGAGCGAGGGACACTTAGAGAGTGAAGGATACAGAGAGTGAGGGACACACTGAGAGAGTGTGGGACACAGAGAGCGAGTGACACAGAGAGCGCGAGGGGCACAGAGAGCGCGAGGGACACAGAGAGCGAGGGACACAGAGAGAGAGCGAGGGACACAGAGAGCGAGGGTCACAGAGAGCGAGGGACACACAGAGAGCGAGGGACACAGACAGAGCAAGGGACACAGAGAGAGTGAGGGACACAGAGAGTGAGGAACACAGAGAGCGAGGGAAACAGAGAGAGCGAGGGACACAGAGAGCGAGGGACACACAGAGAGAGTGAGCGACACAGAGAGTGTGGAACACAGAGAGCGAGGGACACAGAGAGAGCGAGGGACAAAGAGAGAGCGAGGGACACAGAGAGAGTGAGGGACACAGAGAGAGTGAGGGACACAGAGAGTGAGGAACACAGAGAGCGAGGGAAACACAGAGAGCGAGGGACACAGAGAGCGAGGGACACAGAGAGAGAGTGAGGGACACAGAGAGTGTGGAACACAGAGAGCGAGGGACACAGAGAGAGCGAGGGACACAGAGAGAGCGAGGGACACAGAGAGAGTGAGGGACACAGAGAGAGTGAGGGACACAGAGCGAGGGACACAGACAGAGCGAGGGACACAGACAGAGCGAGGGACACAGAGAGAGCGAGGGACACACAGAAAGGGATGGACAGAGAGAGAGTGAGGGACACAGAGAGAGCGAGTGACACAGAGAGAGCGAGAAAACAGAGAGCGAGGGACACAGCGAGCGAGGGACACACAGAGATAGCGAGGGACACAGAGTGAGGGACACACAGAGAGAGTGTGGGACACAGAGAGAGTGAATGACACAGAGAGAGAGTGTGGGACACAGAGAGTGAGGGACACACAGAGAGAGTGTGGGACACAGAGAGAGTGAGTGACACAGAGAGAGAGTGTGGGACACAGAGAGTGAGGGACACACAGACAGAGCCATGGACACAGAGAGCGAGGGACACACAGAGAGAGCGAGGGACACAGAGATCGAGGGACACACAGAGAGAGTGTGGGACACAGAGAGAGTGAGAGACACAGAGAGACTGAGGGACACAAGGAGAGCGAGCAACACAGAGAGAGCAAATGACACAGAGAGCGAGGGACACAGAGAGCAAGGGACACAGAGAGTGAGGGACACAGAGAGAGCGAGGGACCCAGAGGGAGCGAGGGACCCAGAGAGAGCGAGGGACGCAGAGAGCGCGAGGGACACAGAGAGTGAGGGACACAGAGAGAGTGAGGGGCACAGAGAGTGAGGGACACAGAGAGCGAGGGACACACAGAGAGAGCGAGAGACACAGAGAGTGAGGGACACAGAGAGAGTGAGTGACACAGAGAGCGAGGGTCACAGAGAGCAAGGGACACAGAGAGCGAGGGACACTTAGAGAGTGAAGGATACAGAGAGTGAGGGACACACTGAGAGAGTGTGGGACACAGAGAGCGAGTGACACAGAGAGCGCGAGGGGCACAGAGAGGGAGGGACACAGAGAGAGAGCGAGGGACACAGAGAGCGAGGGTCACAGAGAGCGAGGGACACACAGAGAGAGCGAGGGACACAGACAGAGCAAGGGACACAGAGAGAGTGAGGGACACAGAGAGTGAGGAACACAGAGAGCGAGGGAAACAGAGAGAGCGAGGGACACAGAGAGCGAGGGACACACAGAGAGAGTGAGCGACACAGAGAGTGTGGAACACAGAGAGCGAGGGACACAGAGAGAGCGAGGGACACAGAGAGAGTGAGGGACACAGAGAGAGCGAGGGACACAGAGAGAGTGAGGGACACAGAGCGAGGGACACAGACAGAGCGAGGGACACAGACAGAGCGAGGGACACAGAGAGAGCAAGGGACACACAGAAAAGGAGGGACACAGAGAGAGTAAGGGACACAGAGAGCGCGAGTGACACAGAGAGAGCGAGGACACAGAGAGCGAGGGACACAGAGAGCGAGGGACACACAGAGATAGCGAGGGACACAGAGAGTGAGGGACACACAGAGAGAGTGTGGGACACAGAGAGAGTGAGTGACACAGAGAGAGAGTGTGGGACACAGAGAGTGAGGGACACACAGACAGAGCCATGGACACAGAGAGAGCGAGGGAGACAGACAGCGAGGGAGACACAGAGAGAGCGAGGGACACAGAGAGCGAGGGACACACAGAGAGAGTGTGGTGCACAGAGAGAGTGAGAGACACAGAGAGATTGAGGGACACAGAGAGCGAGGGACACAGAGAGTGAGGGACACAGAGAGAGTGAGGGACCCAGAGGGAGCGAGGGACCCAGAGAGAGCGAGAGATGCAGAGAGTGCGAGGGACACAGAGAGTGAGGGACACAGAGAGAGTGAGGGGCACAGAGAGTGAGGGACACAGAGAGCGAGGGACACAGAGAGCGAGGGACACACAGAGAGAGCGAGAGACACAGAGTGAGGGACACAGAGAGAGTGAGGGACACAGAGAGCGAGGGACACAGAAAGAGTAAGGGACATAGAGAGTGAGGGCCACAGAGAGAGTGAGGGACAGAGAGTCAGTGAGGGACACAGAGAGAGTGAGGGTCACAGAGAGTGAGGGGCACAGAGAGAGTGAGGGACACAGAGAGCGAGGAACACAGAGAGTGAGGGACACAGAGAGAGTGAGGGACACCGAGAGTGAGCGACACAGGGAGAGCGAGGGATACAGAGAGAGGGAGGGACACAGAGAGAGCGATGGACACAGAGAGCGAGGGACACAGAGAGAGCAAAGGACACAGAGAGAGTGAAGGACACGGAGAGTGAGCGACACAGGGAGAGCGAGGGACACAGAGAGAGGGAGGGACACACAGAGAGTGTGGGACACAGAGAGCGAGGGACACAGAGAGTGTGGGACACAGAGAGTGTGGGACACAGAGAGCGAGGGACACAGAGAGCGAGTAGCACAGAGCATGAGGGACACAAAGAGTGAGGGACACAGAGAGCGAGGGACACAAATGGCAAGGGACACAGAGAGTGTCGGACACAGAGAGTGTGGGACACAGAGAGCGAGGGACACAGAGAGAGCGAAGGACACAGAGAGTGCGAGGGACACAGAGAGTGAGGGGCACAGAGAGCGAGGGACACAGAGAGAGCGAGGGACACAGAGAGAGCGAGGGACACACAGAGAGCGAGGGACACAGAGAGCGCGAGGGACACAGAGAGAGCGAGGGGCAGAGAGAGAGCAAGGGACACAGAGAGCCAGGGACACAGAGAGAGCGAGGGACACACAGCGAGCGAGGGACACAGAGAGAGCGAGGGGCAGAGAGAGAGCGAGGGACACAGGGAGCGAGGGACACAGAGAGCGAGGGACACAGAGAGCGAAGGACACAGAGAGCACGAGTGACACAGAGAGCGCGAGGGACACAGAGAGTGCGAGCGACACAGACACCGGGAGGGACACAGAGACCGCGAGGGACAGAGAGAGAGTGGGGGACACAGAGAGAGCGAGGGACACTTAGAGAGTGAAGGATACAGAGAGTGAAGGACACACTGAGAGAGTGTGGGACACAGAGAGCGAGTGACACAGAGAGCGCTAGGGACACAGAGAGCGCGAGGGACACAGCGAGCGAGGGACACAGAGAGTGTGGAACACAGAGAGAGTGAGGGACACAGAGAGAGCGAGGGACACAGAGAGAGCGAGGAACACTGAGAGCGAGGGACACTGAGAGCGAGGGACACACAGAGAGAGCGAGGGACACAGACAGAGCAAGGGACACAGAGAGAGCGAGGGACACAGAGAGAGAGCGAGGGACACAGACAGAGCAAGGGACACAGAGAGAGCGAGGGACACAGAGAGAGCGAGCGACACAGAGAGCGCGAGGGACACAGAGAGAGCGAGGGACATAGAGAGCGAGGGACACAGAGAGAGCGAGGGGCACAGAGAGCGAGGGACACAGAGAGCGAGGGACACAGAGAGCGAGGGACACACAGAGAGAGCGAGGGACACAGAGAGAGTGAGGGACACAGAGAGTGAGGAACACAGAGAGCGAGGGAAACAGAGAGAGCGAGGGACACAGTAAGCGAGGGACACACAGAGAGAGTGAGGGACACAGAGAGTGTGGAACACAGAGAGCGAGGGACACAGAGAGAGCGAGGGACACAGAGAGAGCGAGGGACACAGAGAGAGTGAGGGACACAGAGCGAGGGACACACACAGAGCGAGGGACACAAAGAGAGCGAGGGACACAGAGAGAGCGAGGGACACAGAGAGAGTGAGGGACACAGAGCGAGGGACACACACAGAGCGAGGGACACAAAGAGAGCGAGGGACACAGAGAGAGCGAGGGACACAGAGAGAGTGAGGGACACAGAGAGAGGGACACAGACAGAGCGAGGGACACAGACAGAGCGAGGGACACAAAGAGCGAGCGACACAGAGCACGAGGGACACAGAGAACGAGGGACACAGAGAGTGAGGGAAACAGAGAGTGAGGGACACAGAGTGAACGAGGGACACAGAGAGTGAGGCACACAGAGAGCGAGGGACCCAGAGAGCGATTAACACAGAGAACGAGCGACACAGAGAGTGAGGGACACAGTGCACGAGGGACACAGAGAGCGCGAGGGACACAGCGAGCCATGGGACACACAGAAAGGGAGGGACACAGAGAGACCGAGGGTCACAGACCGAGGGACACTGAGAGAGCGAGGGACACAGAGAGAGCGATGGACACAGAGAGAGCAAGGGACACAGAGAGCAAGGGACACAGCGAGAGCGAGGGAAACAGAGAGAGCGAGGGACACAGAGAGAGCGAGGGACACAGAGAGAGCGAGGGACACAGCGAGAGCGAGGGACACAGCGAGAGCGAGGGACACAGCTAGAGCGAGGGACACAGAGAGAGCGAGGGACACATGGAGGAAGAGGGACACAGAGAGAGCGAGGGAAACAGAGAGAGCATGGGACACAGAGAGCGCGAGGGACACAGCGTGAGCGAGGGACACACAGAAAGGGAGGGACACAGACAGAGCGAGGGTCACAGACCGAGCTACACAGAGAGCGCGAGGGACACAGAGTGAGCGAGTGACATAAAGAGCGAGGGACACAGAGCACGAGGGACACAGAGAGCGAGGGACACAGAGAGCGATTAACACAGAGAACGAGGGTCCCAGAGAGTGAGGGACACAGAGAGAGCGAGGGACACAGAGAGAGCGAGGGACACAGACCGAGGGACACAGAGAGAGCGAGGGACACAGAGAAAGTGAGGGACACACAGAAAGAGAGGGACACAGAGAGAGTGGGGGACACCGAGAGATCGAGGGACACAGAGAGAGCGAGGGGCACAGAGAGTGAGGGACACAGAGAGCGAGCGACACAGAGAGCGAAGGGCACAGAGAGGGAGGGGCACAGAGAGCAAGGGACACAGAGAGCGAGGGACACAGAGAGCGAGGGGCACAGAGAGCGAGGGACACACAGAGAGAGCGAGTGACACAGACAAAGCCAGGGACACAGAGAGAGCGAGGGACAAACAGTAAGGGAGGGACACAGAGAGAGTGAGGGACACAGAGAGAGCGAGGGACACAGAGAGAGCGGGGGACACAGAGAGAGTGAGGGGCACAGAGAGAACGAGGGACACAGAGAGCGCGAGGGACACAGAGAGCACGAGGGACACAGAGAGCGATGGACAGAGAGAGAGAGAGAGTGAGGGACACAGAGAGTGAGGGTCACAGAGAGAGTGAGGGACCCAGAGGGAGCGAGGGACCCAGAGGGAGCGAGGGACGCAGAGAGAGCGAGGGACACAGAGAGAGCGAGGGACACACAGAAAGGGAGGGACACACAGAAAGGGAGGGAGACAGAGAGAGTGAGGGACACCGAGAGAGCGAGGGACACAGAGAGAGCGAGGGGCACAGAGAGCGAGGGTCACAGAGAGCGAGGGACACAGAGAGAGCGTGGGACACAGAGAGCGAGGGACAGAGAGAGAGAGGGAGAGGGACACAGAGAGAGTGAGGGATACAGAGAGAGCGAGGGGCACAGAGAGCGAGGGGCACAGAGAGCGAGGGACACTAGAGAGAGCGAGTGACACAGACAAAGCCAGGGACACAGAGAGAGCAAGGGACACAGAGAGCGAGGGACACAGAGAGAACGAGGGACACAGAGAGAGCGAGGGACACAGCGAGAGCGAGGGACACAGAGAGAACGAGGGTCACAGAGAGAGCGAGGGGCACAGAGAGAGCGAGGGACACAGAGAGAGTGAGGGACACAGAGAGAGTGAGGGACACAGAGAGTGAGGGACACAGACCGAGGGACACAGACAGAGTGAGGGACACAGAGAGAGCGAGGGGCACAGAGAGAGACAGGGACACAGAGAGAGTGAGCGACACACAGAAAGGGAGGGACACTTAGAGAGTGAGGGACACAGAGAGTGCGAGGGACACACAGAAAGGGAGGGACACAGAGAGAGCGAGGGACACAGCGAGAGCGAGGGACACAGAGAGAACGAGGGTCACAGAGAGAGCGAGGGGCACAGAGAGAGCGAGGGACACAGAGAGAGTGAGGGATACAGAGAGAGTGAGGGACACAGAGAGAGCGAGGGACACACAGAAAGGGAGAGACACAGAGAGAGTGAGGTACACAGAGAGAGCGAGGGGCACAGAGAGAGACAGGGACACAGAGAGAGTGAGCGACACACAGAAAGGGAGGGACACTTAGAGAGTGAGAGACACAGAGAGTGCGAGGGACACACAGAAAGGGAGGGACACAGAGAGAGCGAGGGTCACAGAGAGCGAGGGACACAGAGAGAGCGAGGGACACAGAGAGCGAGGGCCACACAGAGAGAGTGTGGGACACAGAGAGAGCGAGGGACACACAGAAAGGGAGGGACACAGAGAGAGCGAGGGACACAGAGAGCGAGGGACACAGAGGGAGCGAGGGACACAGAGAGCGAGGGACACAGAGAGAGCGAGGGACACAGACAAAACCAGGGACACAGAGAGAGCGAGGGACACACAGAAAGAGAGGGACACAGAGAGAGTGAGGGACACAGAGAGAGCGAGGGCCACAGAGAGCGAGGGGCACAGAGAGCGAGGGGGACAGAGAGTGAGGGACACACAGAGAGAGCGAGTGACACAGACAAAGCCAGGGACACAGAGAGAGCGAGGGGCACAGAGAGAGCGAGGGTCACAGAGAGTGAGGGACACAGAGAGAGCGAGGGGCACAGAGAGTGAGGGACACAGAGAGAGCGAGGGACACAGAGAGATCGAGGGACACAGACCGAGGGACACAGAGAGAGCGAGGGACACAGAGAGAGTGAGGGACACACAGAAAGGGAGGGACACAGAGTGAGTGAGGGACACAGAGAGAGCGAGGGACACAGAGAGAGCGAGGGGCACAGAGAGTGAGGGACACAGAGAGAGCGAGGGACACAGAGAGCGAGGGGCACAGAGAGCGAGGGACACAGAGAGCGAGGGACACAGAGAGCGATGGACACAGAGAGCGATGGACACACAGAAAGAGCGAGTGAAACAGAGAGAGCGAGGGGCACAGAGAGTGAGGGACACAGAGAGAGCGAGGGACACAGAGAGAGCGAGGGGCACAGAGAATGATGGACACAGAGAGCGAGGGACACAGAGAGAGCGAGGGACAGACAGAAAGGGAGGGACACAGAGAGAACGAGGGACACAGAAAGCGCGAGGGACACAGAGAGCACGAGGGACACAGAGAGCGATGGACAGAGAGAGAGGGACACAGAGAGAGAGGGGCACTGAGAGAGAGACAGAGAGACAGGGACACAGAGACTGAGGGACACAGAGAAAGAGGGACACAAAGTGAGAGGGACTGAGAGAGAGGGACAGTGAGGAACGCAGCGAGAGAGAGTGGGACAGAGGGAGAGAGTGGGACACAGCGAGAGAGACAAAGAGAGGGGGACACATGGAGGGAGAGGGACACATGGAGGGAGAGGGACACAGAGAGAGCGAGGGACACAGAGAGAGCAAGGGACACAGCGAGAGCGAGGGACACAGAGAGAGCGAGGGACACAGAGAGAGCGAGGGACACAGAGAGTGAGGGACACAGAGAGTGAGGGACACAGGGAGAGCAAGGGACCCAGAGAGAGCGAGGGACACAGAGAGTGAGGGACACAGAGAGCGCGAGGGACACAGAGAGAGCAAGGGACGCAGAGAGAGTGAGGGACACATGGAGGGAGAGGGACACAGCGAAAGCGAGGGACACAGAGAGAGCGAGGGACACAGAGAGAGCGAGGGACGCAGAGAGAGCGAGGGACACATGGAGGGAGAGGGACACAGCGAGAGCGAGGGACACAGAGAGAGCGAGGGACACAGAGAGCGAGGGACACAGAGAGCGAAGGACACAGAGAGCAAGGGACACAGTGAGAGCGAGGGACACAAAGAGAGTGAGGGACACAGCGAGAGCGTGGGACACAGAGAGAGCGAGGGACACATGGAGGGAGAGGGACACAGTGAGAGCGATGGACACAGAGAGAGCGAGGGACACACAGAGCGAGGAACACAGCAAGAGCGAAGGACCCAGCGAGAGCGAGGGACACAGAGAGAGCGATGGGCACATGGAGGGAGAGGGACACAGAGAGAGCGAGGGACACAGAGAGAGCGAGGGACACAGAGAGAGCGAGGGACACATGGAGGGAGAGGGACACAGAGAGCGCGATGGACACAGAGAGAGTGAGGGACACAGAGAGCAAGGGACACAGAGAGCAAGGGACACAGCGAGAGCGAGGGACACAGAGAGAGCGAGGGACACAGAGAGAGCGAGGGACACAGCGACAGCGAGGGACACAGCTAGAGCGAGGGACACAGAGAGAGCGAGGGACACATGGAGGAAGAGGGACACAGAGAGAGCGAGGGACACAGAGAGAGCGAGGGACACAGAGAGAGCGAGGGACACAGAGAGTGAGGGACACAGAAAGCAAGGGACACAGCGAGAGAGAGAGAGTGACACAACGAGAGAGAGGGGGACACAGAGAGAGCAAGGGGCACAGAGAGCAAGGGACACAGCGAGAGAGAGGGACACAACGAGAGAGAGGGGGACACAGCGGGAGGGACGGGTACACGGCGAGAGAGTGAGGGACACAGCGAGAGAGAGAGGGACACAGCGAGTGAGAGAGGAGCACACCGAGTGAGGGAGGGACACAGCGAGTGAGAGAGGAGCACACCGAGAGAGAGAGGGGCACAGCGAGAGAGAGAGGAGCACACCGAGTGAGGGAGGGACACAGCGAGAGAGAGTGGGACGCAGCGAGAGAGAGTGAGGGACGCAGCGAGAGAGAGAGGGGGACACAGCGAGAGAGAGTGGGACAGCACGGTAGCATTGTGGATAGCACAATTGTTTCACAGCTCCAGGATCCCAGGTTCGATTCCGGCTTGGGTCACTCTCTGTGCGGAGTCTGCACATCCTCCCCGTGTGTGCGTGGGTTTCCTCCGGGTGCTCCGGTTTCCTCCCACAGTCCAAAGATGTGCAGGTTAGGTGGATTGGCCATGATAAATTGCCCTTCGTGTCCAAAATTGCCCTTAGCGTTGTGGGGTTACTGGGTTATGGGGATAGGGTGGCGGTGTTGACCTTGGGTGGGGTGCTCTTTCCAAGAGCCGGTGCAGACTCGATGGGCCGAATGGCCACCTTCTGCACTGTAAATTCTATGATAATCTATGACACAGCGAAAGAGAGAGAGGGACACAGCGAGAGAGCGGGGAACACAGCGAGAGAGAGGGGTACACAGCGAGAGGGACGGGTACACAGCGAGAGAGAGAGGGACACAGCGAGTGAGCGAGGAACACAGCGAGAGAGAGAGAGGGGGACACAGCGAGAGAGCGGGGAACACAACGAGAGAGAGGGGGACACAGCGAGAGGGACGGGTACACAGCGAGAGAGAGAGGGACACAGTGAGAGAGAGAGGGACACAGCGAGTGAGCGAGGAACACAGCGAGAGAGAGAGAGGGGGACACAGCGAGAGAGAGAGGGACACAGCGAGAGAGAGAGGGACACAGCGAGTGAGCGAGGAACACAGCGAGAGAGAGGGGGACACAACGAGAGGGACGGGTACACAGCGAGAGAGAGAGGTACACAGCGAGTGAGCGAGGAACACAGCGAGAGAGAGAGAGGGGGACACAGCGAGAGAGAGAGGGACACAGCGAGAGAGAGAGGGACACAGCGAGAGAGAGGGGGACACAGCGAGTGAGCGAGGAACACAGCGAGAGAGAGAGAGGGGGACACAGCGAGAGGGACGGGTACACAGCGAGAGAGAGAGGGACACAGCGAGAGAGAGGGGTACACAGCGAGAGGGACGGGTACACAGCGAGAGAGGGAGGGACACAGCGAGTGAGCGAGGAACACA
The DNA here is from genome assembly GCF_047496885.1 of Scyliorhinus torazame. Classification (NCBI taxonomy): domain Eukaryota; kingdom Metazoa; phylum Chordata; class Chondrichthyes; order Carcharhiniformes; family Scyliorhinidae; genus Scyliorhinus; species Scyliorhinus torazame. The sequence goes on along the minus strand of NW_027307909.1, from coordinate 323,584 downwards.
GCGAGAGAGAGGGGTACACAGCGAGAGGGACGGGTACACAGCGAGAGAGAGAGGGACACAGCGAGTGAGCGAGGAACACAGCGAGAGCGAGGGGTACACAGCGAGAGGGACGGGTACACAGCGAGAGAGAGAGGGACACAGCGAGTGAGCGAGGAACACAGCGAGAGAGAGAGAGGGGGACACAGCGAGAGAGAGGGGTACACAGCGAGAGGGACGGGTACACAGCGAGAGAGGGAGGGACACAGCGAGTGAGCGAGGAACACAGCGAGGGAGAGAGAGAGGGGGACACAGCGAGAGGGACGGGTCCACAACGAGAGAGAGAGGGACACAGCGAGAGAGCAAGGAACACAGCGAGAGAGAGAGGGACACAGCGAGAGAGAGGGGTACACAGCGAGAGGGACGGGTACACAGCGAGAGAGAGAGGGACACAGCGAGAGAGCAAGGAACACAGCGAGAGATAGGGGGACACAGCGAGAGAGAGAGGGACGCAGCGAGAGAGCGGGGAACACAACGAGAGAGAGGGGGACACAGCGAGAGGGACGGGTACACAGCGAGAGAGAGAGGGACACAGTGAGAGAGAGAGGGACACAGCGAGTGAGCGAGGAACACAGCGAGAGAGAGAGAGGGGGACACAGCGAGAGAGAGAGGGACACAGCGAGAGAGAGAGGGGCACAGCGAGTGAGCGAGGAACACAGCGAGAGAGAGGGGGACACAACGAGAGGGACGGGTACACAGCGAGAGAGAGAGGGACACAGCGAGAGAGCGAGGAACACAGCGAGAGGGACGGGTACACAGCGAGAGGGACGGGTACACAGCGAGTGAGCGAGGAACACAGCGAGAGAGAGAGAGGGGGACACAGCGAGAGAGAGAGGGACACAGCGAGAGAGAGAGGGACACAGCGAGAGAGAGGGGGACACAGCGAGTGAGCGAGGAACACAGCGAGAGAGAGAGAGGGGGACACAGCGAGAGGGACGGGTACACAGCGAGAGAGAGAGGGACACAGCGAGAGAGCAAGGAACACGGCGAGAGAGAGAGAGGGGGACACAGCGAGAGAGAGAGGGGTACACAGCGAGAGGGACGGGTACACAGCGAGAGAGAGAGGGACACAGCGAGTGAGCGAGGAACACAGCGAGAGCGAGGGGTACACAGCGAGAGGGACGGGTACACAGCGAGAGAGAGAGGGACACAGCGAGTGAGCGAGGAACACAGCGAGAGCGAGGGGTACACAGCGAGAGGGACGGGTACACAGCGAGAGAGAGAGGGACACAGCGAGTGAGCGAGGAACACAGCGAGAGAGAGAGAGGGGGACACAGCGAGAGAGAGGGGTACACAGCGAGAGGGACGGGTACACAGCGAGAGAGGGAGGGACACAGCGAGTGAGCGAGGAACACAGCGAGAGAGAGAGAGAGGGGGACACAGCGAGAGGGACGGGTACACAGCGAGAGAGAGAGGGACACAGCGAGAGAGCAAGGAACACAGCGAGAGATAGGGGGACACAGCGAGAGAGAGAGGGACGCAGCGAGAGAGAGAAGGGGACACATCGAGAGGGACGGGTACACAACTAGAGAGAGAGGGACACAGCGAGAGAGCGAGGAACACGTCGAGAGAGACAGAGAGAGCGAGGGACACAAAGAGCGAGGGGCACAGAGCACGAGGAACACAGAGAGCGAGGGGCACAGGGAGTGAGGGAAACAAAGAGTGAGGGACACAGATAGAACGAGGGACACAGAGAGCGATTAACACAGAGAACGAGGGACACAGAGAGTGAGGGACACAGTGCACGAGGGACACAGAGAGCGCGAGGGACTCAGAGAGCCCGAGGGACACACAGAAAGGGAGGGACACAGACAGAGCGAGGGTCACAGACCGAGGGACACAGAGAGAGCGAGGGACACAGAGAGAGCGATGGACACAGAGAGAGCGAGGGACACAGAGAGCAAGGGACACAGAGAGCGAGGGACACAGAGAGAGCGAGGGACACAGAGAGAGCGAGGGACACAGCGAGAGCGAGGGACACAGCTAGAGCGAGGGACACAGAGAGAGCGAGGGACACATGGAGGAAGAGGGACACAGAGAGAGCGAGGGACACAGAGAGAGCGAGGGACACAGAGAGTGAGGGACACAGAGAGCAAGGGACACAGCGAGAGAGAGAGAGGGACACAACGAGAGAGATGGTGACACAGAGAGAACAAGGGACACAGAGAGCAAGGGACACAGAGAGCAAGGGACACAGCGAGAGAGCGAGGGACACAACGAGAGAGAGGGGGACATAGCGAGAGAGAGTGGGACGCAGCGAGAGAGAGTGAGGGGCGCAGCGAGAGAGAGAGGGGGACACATCGAGAGGGACGGGTACACAGCGAGAGAGAGAGGGACACAGCGAGAGAGCGAGGAACACAGCAAGAGAGACAGAGAGCGAGGGACACAAAGAGCGAGGGACACAGAGCACAAGGGACACAGAGAGCGAGGGACACAGAGAGTGAGGGAAACAGAGAGTGAGGGACACAGAGAGAACGAGGGACACAGAGAGTGAGGGACACAGTGCACGAGGGACACAGAGAGCGCGAGGGATACAGAGAGCCCGAGGGACACACAGAAAGGGAGGGACACAGACAGAGCGAGGGTCACAGACCGAGGGACACTGAGAGAGCGAGGGACACAGAGAGAGCGTGGGACACAGAGAGAGCGAGGGACACACAGAAAGGGAGGGACACAGAGAGAGTGAGGGACACAGAGAGAGCGAGGGACACAGAGAGATCGAGGGACACAGAGAGCGAGGGACACACAGGGCGAGGGACACACAGAGAGAGCAAGGGACACAGACAGAGCCAGGGACACAGAGAGAGCAAGGGACATAGAGAGCGAGGGACACACAGAGAGAGCGAGGAACACAGAGAGTGAGGAACACAGAGAGCGAGGGAAACAGAGAGAGCGAGGGACACAGAGAGAGCGAGGGACACAGAGAGTGAGGGACACAGAGAGAGTGAGGGACACAGACCGAGGGACACAGACAGAGCGAGGGGCACAGAGAGAGCGAGGGACGCAGAGAGAGCGAGGGACACAGAGAGTGAGGGACACAGAGAGCAAGGGACACAGCGAGAGAGAGAGAGGGGGACAGGGAGAGAGCAAGGGACAAAGAGAGCAAGGGACACAGAGAGCAAGGGACACAGCGAGAGAGAGAGGGACACAACGAGAGAGAGGGGGACACAGCGAGAGGGACGGGTACACGACGAGAGAGTGAGGGACACAGCGAGAGAGAGAGGGACACAGCGAGTGAGAGAGGACCACAGCGAGAGAGAGAGGGGCACAGCGAGAGAGAGAGGAGCACACCGAGTGAGGGAGGGACACAGCGAGAGAGAGTGGGACAGCACGGTAGCCTTGTGGATAGCACAATTGTTTCACAGCTCCAGGGTCCCAGGTTCGATTCCGGCTTGGGTCACTCTCTGTGCGGAGTCTGCACATCCTCCCCGTGTCTGCGTGGGTTTCCTCCGGGTGCTCCGGTTTCCTCCCACAGTCCAAAGATGTGCAGGTTAGGTGGATTGGCCATGATAAATTGCCCTTAGTGTCCAAAATTGCCCTTAGCGTTGTGGGGTTACTGGGTTATGGGGATAGGGTGGCGGTGTTGACCTTGGGTGGCGTGCTCTTTCCAAGAGCTGGTGCAGACTCGATGGGCCGAATGGCCACCTTCTGCACTGTAAATTCTATGATAATCTATGACACAGCGAAAGAGAGAGAGGGACACAGCGAGAGAGCGGGGTACACAGCGAGAGAGAGGGGGACACAGCGAGAAGGACGTGTACACAGCGAGAGGGAGAGGGCCACAGCGAGTGAGCGAGGAACACAGCGAGAGAGAGAGAGGGGGACACAGCGAGAGGGACGGGTACACAGCAAGAGAGAGAGGGACACAGCAAGAGAGCGAGGAACACAGCGAGAGAGAGGGGGACACAGCGAGAGAGAGAGGGAAGCAGCGAGAGAGAGTGAGGGACGCAGCGAGAGAGAGGGGGACACAGCGAGAGGGACGGGTACACAGCGCGAGAGAGAAGGACACAGCGAGAGAGCGAGGAACACAGCGAGAGAGACAGCGAGACGGGGACACATAGAGGGAGAGGGACACAGAGAGAGTGAGACAGATAGAAAGGTACGCAGTGAAAGAGAGGGATAGAGTGAGATAGAAGGACACAGACAGCGAGAGAGGGGGACACAGAGGGAGAGAGGGATACAGAGAGGGACAGTGAGAGGTGGGCACACAGACAGAGTAAGGGACACACACACAGAAAGAGGTACACAGCGGGTCAGGATCTGAGGTTTCGGAGGCGTGAGTGGGTCAGGGATTGAGAGTTAGGGGACATGAGGGTGTGAGGGTGTGAGGGTGCCAGGACGTGAGGCAGTCAGAACATTGGGGTTATTAAACTGACCGTTTTCATTGAATCCAAATTTTTTCATTACAAATTCTAATCTCAGGAATTGACATCAGAGGATTTCAGTGAAAAATCCCATTGATCCTCACTGAACCACACCGAGGGGGGCATTCCTCACAGAAAGTCGGGGGTGGGGTCTGCACACAGGTCACTGAGGAGATCTCAGTCCAAACTGTTTCTAATCATTTCCCAATACTATTTTAAATTACGATTCAATCCTATTGGAGGGGAGTGAGTGAGAGATATGGCAGATGCAGTACAACGTGGATAAATGTGATGTTATCCACTTGGGTAGAGAAAATAAGAACGTCCCTGTCTAATAATTACATTTAATCCAATTTTTTCTGTCCTGCTCAGTGAACAACACTGGTGTGGGGAAGGCCAAGGGTTAGCTGAAGTCACATTCTGTGTGTGTGGGGCTGAGCAGCAAGGAGATCAGTATCTCTTGGCCTGCATTTACATGTCAATAGAGAGCTGTGTTCTGAGACAGACATTCCACACATGGCAGAGACTAGGGGTGGAGTCTGCTCACAGCTCACTGAGGATATATCTGTGTCTGAGGGACTTCAGTTCACAAACCAAAAACTCACTACACTCAAAACATTACCCCTCTGCTTCAGTGTGTGTGTGTGTGTGTGTCGCTGGGTGTGTCAATCTGCCTGTTTTGAGCTGTGCATTTTGGCTGTTGACATGTTACTGATTGACTCGAGATTGGAGATGTTGAACTCCTGTTGTGCTGTTTTGAATATTTTATTAAAATGTCCCTGTTATTGCCTTTATAATCAATGTTATCTCCTTTTTTTCTCCAGAGGCGTTTTTATTTGGAGAACTGGAAGGAAGTCGGGAATCCAGTGAGGAGGACGAGGGAGGGTGAATTCTTCCCGAGGGAGCGCTGGCTGAGGCCTGTTCCGCAGGCTTCACCCGGGTTATTACCCTGACTGAGGTTTAATTTTAATATTGGAGGGATCAAAAAGAGTGAGGGAGGGAAGGAGACAGAAATATGTATAAGAGGGATAGAGAGACAGCGAGAAACACAAGAGAAGGGGATTTTCACAGTAACTTCATTGCAGTATTAATGTCAGCCTAATTGTGACAATAAAAAGATTTTGAGTATTAATTGTCTCTCAATCTTTTTTAACCTCTGGTTGAAAGCTGTGACTTATTTGTATTCGGATGTTGCTGAGGGGTTGTAAAACTGAAAAGGGGACCCTGGGCTCTCGCTGTATGAAATAGTTTCAATCTTTTCCTGTGGTTTAGTTAATTTTCTCCCTCTTTTTCCCAGGAATTTGAATTTTGAAAGACTGCAATGTGAGCAGGAATCTTTGGGTAAGGGTATTTCTCCCGAGCATGGATGGATGGACTGAGGCCTACTCCACAGGCCGCACTCACGTGAGTTGTCTCTTTATTGCAGCCCCGGCCTTGCACTTAGACACAAACACATTAAACCTTAGGTGGGCGGCAAAGAGTAAAATACAAATCTGGAATATGAAGCTGTCTAATTTTGTTCCAAAATAACAGGGGTTATATTAATTCTGAGCGTCCCAGGGGTGGGGGTATGGGGTGCGGTGTGTGTGTGGGGAGGGGGGGGGGCATTTCACTGTTTCAGCCACTCTCTGTAATCTGGTAGAGAGAGAGAGAGAAATCTCAGATCAGAAACTCTGAACTCAATTTTGAAAGTGGTCATCATTTGTTGGGCTCTCCCTGTGCCCAGGTTGCCGGCATAATTCACAAAATTAACGATAGTGGGGGTCACTTTTAAATGAACCCATTGACTGTAAAGTAATCTCGATTGCCCGGAATTAAAGTCCCTTGACTTGAAGCGGGTCTAATTCTGGAATGAAGCCTGTATTTTAGGCCGAGGCACAAGTATGAGAGTGAAATTAAATTCGCAGGAGGTCATTTGAATTCAGTTTGCTGTGGTTGTGAATGTTGGATTCCTGTGTGTGACCCTGTCTCTCTCTCTCTTTCTCCTTCCCAACTATTAGGATGATAGAAAGAGAGAGAGAGAGAAGTACAGAAAAGAGTGTGGGGCTGGGGGGTAATAGAGATTAGAGAGAGGGAGAGGAGAAAGACAGATGGTGGAGGGAGAGGGAGGTCGTGAAAAAGAGAGGCTTTCTCTCCCTTTCTGTCTTTCTTCCATTCTTGCCCCTCTCTCTCTCTCTCTCTGTCTCCCCAGCTTTCTGCCACTATCTGTCCATTTCTCTCCAGCTTTTTAGTGTCTCTTTAAACCTTTAATCTAAGAAAACCACCCCACAAACTGCAATGGGGAGTCTCATCACATCTTTCTGGGGATACCCTGATTAGAGAAACAAATAGAACTAAATGCTGGGAGGCTGATGAGGGATAACGAGGGAGACAGAAATATGAATGAGAGGGATAGTGGGACCGAATGAGATAGCGAGAGAGAGAGAAAGAGAAAGACAAGGGAAGTGGGAACTGTCTCTCAATCTTTTTTATTCTGTGGTTTATAACTGAGATTAGTGTAGGTGGATGTTGCTGAGAGTTTGTGTGACTGAGAGGGGGAATCTTGGCCTCTTGCTGTGCTACAAGTGTAAACATTTTCCTGCGTTTTAGTTAATTTTCTCCCTCTTTTCCCCAGGAATTTGAACTTTGAAGACTGCAATGCGACCAGGAATCTTTGGACAAAGGCTATTCTCCAGAGGACAAGTGGATGGACTGAGGCCTACTCCACAGGCCGCACTCACGTGAGTTGTCTCTTTATTGCCGCCCTGGCCTTGCACTTCGACACAAACACATTAACCCTTTGGTGGGTGGCAAAGAGTAAAATACAAATCTGGAATATAAAGCTGTCTAATTTTGTTCCAAAATAACAGGGGTTATGTTAATTCTGAGCATCCCGGGTATGTGTGGTGGGGGGGGGGGCGGGGGGGGGATTTCACTGTCTCAGCCACTCTCTGCAACCTGGTAGCAAATGTCAACGACACTCAACACTGCCGACTGCACCTTCTGGGATCTTTCTGTGTGCCAATGGATTTTGTTTTAAAAAGGTTTTTCTTCGTTTTAAGAGGCAGTTTAACTCTTTCAGAAACTGAAGGGACTTCTCCAGGGATGTTCCAATCCACACATGACACGGCGGGGGTGGGGTGGGGGGGTGGTGTTAGGTGCAGTGGGGAATGGGGCTCCCAGCAGGAGTGAGGAGGGGGGGGGGGGGGGGGAGAAGGACAGTGTCCCATCTGGTTAGGTCCAGATTGCTGCTGCTGTGGGATCTTGCTGTTCACTCACAGGCCTGTGGCCTTTGCCCGCGCAGCAACAGTGACCACAACTCTGAAAATAAAATAGCTCTCTTCCTGTGTTTGAGTGGGTTTCGCCCCCACAACCCAAAGATTTGCAGGGTAGGTGGATTGGCCACGTGAAATTGTCCCTTAATTGGAAAAAATGAATTAGGTACTCTAAATTTATAAAAATAAATAAATAAATAAATATAGAGTACCTACTTTTTTTTTAATGAAATAGCTCACGGACTGCAAAGTGGGTTCGAAGGTCTCGAATTTTAAAGTCTTAAACTTGAGTGCTTGGGAACGAGAGAGTTAATGAACCCTTTCTGCGTGCACTGACGGGATATTCAGCCATGATCTCATCGCTGCTGAGAGAGAAATCCACCATCAGAAACTCGGAACTCAATTTGGAAAGTGTCACCATTTTTGGGATCTCCCCGTGCACAAGTTGCCTGCAGAATTCCTGAAATGAACCAACAGTGGGGTCACTTTAATACTGAATCCATCGACTGTAAAGTAATCTGGAATTATAGTCCCTTAAACTTGAAGGGGGTGTAATTCTAGAATAAAGCCTGTGTTTTAGGCCGAGACTTAAATGTGAGGGTGAAATGAAATTGGCAGGGGGCCATTTGAATTCTGTTTGCTGTGGTAGTGATTGTTGGATTCCTGTGTGTGATCCTCTCTCTCTCTCTCCTTCCCAACTACTGGGATGAGAGAGAGAGAGAGAGAGTGGGGTCGTGGGAGGGGGGGGGGCGGGGGGGGGGGGGGGTAGGAGGGAGATGTGAGAGAGAGAGGTTGGAGGGAGAGGGAGGTAGTGAAAAAGAGAGGCTTTCTCTCCCTTTCTGCCTTCTTTCCATTCTTGCCTCTCTCTCTGTCTCTCCAGCATTCTGCCGCTATCTGTCCATCTCTCTCCAGCTTTTTAGTGTCTCTTTAAACCTTCAATCAATGAAACCTTCCCACAAACTGCAATGGGGAGCCTCATCACATCTTTCTGGGGATACCCTGATTTGGGAAATAAATGGAAATAAATGCTGGGAGGGTGATTGTAAAAAGTCTCCGGACGGACCAGGCAGCTGGTTTCCCAGTTTAAAGAGGGAAGTGTAACTTTCTGGGGACAGTGGATGTGGCTCCAGACTCCCAATACCCGTGGTATTCAGGGGTGGGGGTATTTTGGGGGCGGGGGGGGGGGAAGAGATGGAGGAAAGAATATAGCAGGCAAGGGAAGGAATATCTCTCTCCCCCATCCCCCCGCTCACCTGCCTGTCCCACCCTGTCAGGATCACATTGCTGGTTGTGGGATCCTGCTGTGCATCAGTGGCCTGCAGCCTTTCCTGAAATGTCAACTTAGTGACCACGCACAATTTAATATTAAACTGGCTCACTGAATGTGCAGCAGTCGGGAATGGGTCTGAAATGAATAGGCCGCAGCCTGGGAACAGGTTTGTCCTCAATGGTGGTGTTTGTGTTTTAGACAGGGCGGTGGGATAGGAAGGATTTCTGAGGGGGGTTTGGGGTTAAATGTCCCTGCCTCAGTCACCCCAGCTTTCTGTCTCTCTCTCTCCTACTTTCCAGCCATTTCTTTCTACATTTCATCTTGGACTAAATGTTACAGAGAACCCCAATGTGATTTGTCGAGAGAGTGGAGGGAGAAAGAGAGTGAAAAAGAGAGGGCAGGGAGAGAAAGAGAGAGAGAGTGGAGGTAAAGAGATATAGTGAAAAGGGGAGGGGGACAGAGAAAGACAGAGGGTGGAGGGAGAGAGAGTGAAAAAGAGGGGGAGGGAGAAAGACAGAGAGAGGGCGGTGGGAGAGAGGGAGTGAAAAAGAGGAGGAAAGAGAGAGAGAGTGGAGGGAGAAAGATGTAGTGACAAGGGGAGGGGGACAGAGAAAGACAGGGTTGAGGGAGAGAGAATGAAAAAGAGAGGGGAGGACAGAGAAAGACAGGGTGGAGGGAGAGGGAGTGAAAAAGAGGGCGAGAGAACGACAAGAGGGTGGAAGGAGATAAAGTGAAAAGGGGAGGGGGACAGAGAAAGTTAGAGGGTGGAGGGAGAGAGTGAAAAAGAGGGAGAGAGAAAGAGAGAGAGGGCGGTGGGAGCGAGGAGTGAAAAAGAGAGGGGGTGAGAGAAAAGGGAGGGCCAGGGGAAACGGGGGGAGAGATGTGGGGTGGGGTGAGGGGGTGATCAGGCACAGGGTCTGGGGGTGGGGGTTCTGCTGTGCACAGTCACGGCCCAGTCACATTATCTTTTAGAAAGTGCGATTTTACACAATCCTGAGACAGTCGATTTGAAAATGTCCTGAGACAGCCCTGTCCTGTCCTGAGACAGTCGATTTGAAAATGTCCTGAGACAGCCCTGTCCTGTCCTGAGACAGTCGATTTGAAAATGTCCTGAGACAGCCCTGTCCTGTCCTGAGACAGTCGATTTGAAAATGTCCTGAGACAGCCCTGTCCTATCCTGAGACAGTCGATTTGAAAATGTCCTGAGACAGCCCTGTCCTGTCCTGAGACAGTCGATTTGAAAATGTCCTGAGACAGCCCTGTCCTGTCCTGAGGCAGTCGATTTGAAAATGTCCTGAGACAGCCCTGTCCTGTCCTGAGACAGTCGATTTGAAAATGTCCTGAGACAGCTCTGTCCTGTCCTGAGACAGTCGATTTGAAAATGTCCTGAGACAGCCCTGTCCTGTCCTGAGACAGTCGATTTGAAAATGTCCTGAGACAGCCCTGTCCTGTCCTGAGACAGTCGATTTGAAAATGTCCTGAGACAGCCCTGTCCTGTCCTGAGGCCAGTCGATTTGAAAATGCCTCCAGAGGGAAAGAAGACCTGAGAGAGAAAGAGAGGGAGCATGGGAGAAATTGCCTGTCTCACTCTTCCCCACCACATCCCCCTCCCCTCACCGAGCCTCTCTCTCCAGCTATTTCCCTCTATATTTCCTCTTCCAATAAAATGATAAAAACACCAACGTGATTTGTCGTTATTTGAATGGGGAGGCTAGTGAGGGTGGCGAATGTGTGTGGGGGTGTGGGGTGTGTGTGGAGGGGGGCGGTTGAGTGGGAGGTTAAGAGAGACGCAGGATACGGACTGGGCTCCTGTCTCCATCATGTTTATTATTTATGGGATCCTGCTGTGCACACTGCAACATGTAAACATGAACGTATCGACTTTCATAATGTTGCCGAGGTGCTGGGATTGAATTTATAAATGTGAGGCTGTGTAAGGGATATCTCCTGTGCTGAAGACGGAATGATTAGTGAAGTGTTGGTGATGGGGGGAGGGGGGTTGTGTGGGTGTGGGAGGGGGTTAATTCAGCTCACCGAGTTCTCCAATGTCTCCAGGCTCCCCCCCCTCTGCCCCACTTTCAGTTTTAAAGAGGGGCTTCCATTTAATCAGACAATTTCCCAATCGCGCAGTGCCCGTGTTGTACTGTGATTAATGTCACGGTTCCTTGTGAAAGCCCAGGGGACCGTTTGAATCGACTTTTACTGACTTTCTGCTTGTCACATTCTCAGTCTCTCTCTCAGTCAGTCTCTCTGTCTCTCTCTCTCCCTCTCAGTCTCTCTCCCTCTCAGTCTCTCTCCCTCTCAGCCTCTCTCCCTCTCAGCCCCTCTCCCTCTCAGTCTCTCTCCCTCTCAGCCCCTCTCCCTCTCAGCCTCTCTCCCTCTCAGCCTCTCTCTCTCTCAGCCCCTCTCTCTCTCTCAGCCCCTCTTCCTCTCAGCCCCTCTCCCTCTCAGTCTCTCTCCCTCTCAGTCCCTCTCCCTCTCAGCCCCTCTCCCTCTCAGCCCCTCTCCCTCTCAGCCTCTCTCCCTCTCAGTCTCTCTCCCACTCAGCCCATCTCCCTCTCAGCCTCTCTCTCCCTCTCAGTCTCTCTCCCTCTCAGCCCCTCTCCCTCTCAGTCCCTCCCTCTCAGCCCCTCTCCCTCTCAGTCTCTCTCCCACTCAGCCCATCTCCCTCTCAGCCTCTCTCCCTCTCAGCCTCTCTCCCTCTCAGCCCCTCTCCCTCTCAGCCCCTCTCCCTCTCAGCCCCTCTCCCTCTCAGCCTCTCTCCCTCTCAGTCCCTCTCCCTCTCAGTCTCTCTCCCTCTCAAGCCCCTCTCCCTCTCAGCCCCTCTCCCTCTCAGCCCCTCTCAGCCTCAGCCTCTCTCCCTCTCACCCTCTCAGCCTCTCTCCCTCTCAGCCTCTCTCCCTCTCAGCCTCTCAGCCCCTCTCCCTCTCAGCCCCTCTCCCTCTCAGCCCCTCTCCCTCTCCCTCTCAGCCCCTCTCCCTCTCAGCCTCTCTCCCTCTCAGCCTCTCTCTCTCTCAGCCCCTCTCTCTCTCTCAGCCCCTCTTGCTCTCAGCCTCTCTCCCTCTCAGTCCCTCTCCCTCTCAGCCCCTCTCCCTCTCAGCCCCTCTCCCTCTCAGCCTCTCTCCCTCTCAGCCCCTCTCCCTCTCAGCCCCTCTCCCTCTCAGCCCCTCTCCCTCTCAGCCCCTCTCCCTCTCAGTCCCTCTCCCTCTCAGCCCCTCTCCCTCAGTCCCTCTCCCTCTCAGCCTCTCTCCCTCTCAGTCCCTCTCCCTCTCAGTCTCTCTCCCTCTCAGTCCCTCTCCCTCTCAGCCTCTCTCCCTCTCAGCCTCTCTCAGCCCCTCTCCCTCTCAGCCCCTCTCCCTCTCAGTCTCTCTCCCTCTCAGCCCCTCTCCCTCTCAGCCTCTCTCCTTCTCAGCCCCTCTCCCTCTCAGCCCCTCTCCCTCTCAGTCCCTCTCCCTCTCAGCCCCTCTCCCTCTCAGCCCCTCTCCCTCTCAGCCCCTCTCCCTCTCAGCCCCTCTCCCTCTCAGTCTCTCTCCCTCTCAGCCCCTCTCCCTCTCAGCCTCTCTCCCTCTCAGCCCCTCTCCCTCTCAGCCTCTCTCCCTCTCAGCCCCTCTCCCTCTCAGCCTCTCTCCCTCTCAGCCCCTCTCCCTCTCCCTCTCAGCCCCTCTCCCTCTCCCTCTCAGCCTCTCTCCCTCTCAGCCCCTCTCTCTCAGCCCCTCTCCCTCTCAGCCTCTCTCCCTCTCAGCCCCTCTCCCTCTCAGCCCCTCTCCCTCTCAGTCCCTCTCCCTCTCAGTCTCTCTCCCTCTCAGCCTCTCTCCCTCTCAGCCCCTCTCCCTCTCAGTCCCTCTCCCTCTCAGCCTCTCTCCCTCTCAGCCCCTCTCCCTCTCAGCCCCTCTCCCTCTCAGCCCCTCTCCCTCTCAGCCCCTCTCCCTCTCAGCCCCTCTCCCTCTCAGCCCCTCTCCCTCTCAGTCTCTCTCCCTCTCAGCCTCTCTCCCTCTCAGCCCCTCTCCCTCTCAGCCCCTCTCCCTCTCAGCCCCTCTCCCTCTCAGCCTCTCTCCCTCTCAGCCCCTCTCCCTCTCAGCCTCTCTCCCTCTCAGTCTCTCTCCCTCTCAGTCTCTCTCCCTCTCAGTCTCTCTCCCTCTCAGCCTCTCTCCCTCTCAGCCCCTCTCCCTCTCAGTCCCTCTCTCTCTCAGCCCCTCTCCCTCTCAGCCCCTCTCCCTCTCAGCCTCTCTCCCTCTCAGCCTCTCTCCCTCTCACCCCCTCTCCCTCTCAGCCCCTCTCCCTCTCAGCCCCTCTCCCTCTCATTCTCTCTCCCTCTCAGCCTCTCTCCCTCTCAGCCCCTCTCCCTCTCAGCCTCTCTCCCTCTCAGTCTCTCTCCCTCTCAAGCCCCTCTCCCTCTCAGCCCCTCTCCCTCAGTCCCTCTCCCTCTCAGCCTCTCTCCCTCTCAGTCTCTCTCCCTCTCAGCCCCTCTCCCTCTCAGCCTCTCTCCTTCTCAGCCCCTCTCCCTCTCAGCCCCTCTCCCTCTCAGTCCCTCTCCCTCTCAGCCCCTCTCCCTCTCAGCCCCTCTCCCTCTCAGCCCCTCTCCCTCTCAGCCCCTCTCCCTCTCAGTCTCTCTCCCTCTCAGCCCCTCTCCCTCTCAGCCTCTCTCCCTCTCAGCCCCTCTCCCTCTCAGCCTCTCTCCCTCTCAGCCCCTCTCCCTCTCAGCCTCTCTCCCTCTCAGCCCCTCTCCCTCTCCCTCTCAGCCCCTCTCCCTCTCCCTCTCAGCCTCTCTCCCTCTCAGCCCCTCTCTCTCAGCCCCTCTCCCTCTCAGCCTCTCTCCCTCTCAGCCCCTCTCCCTCTCAGCCCCTCTCCCTCTCAGTCCCTCTCCCTCTCAGTCTCTCTCCCTCTCAGCCTCTCTCCCTCTCAGCCCCTCTCCCTCTCAGTCCCTCTCCCTCTCAGCCTCTCTCCCTCTCAGCCCCTCTCCCTCTCAGCCCCTCTCCCTCTCAGCCCCTCTCCCTCTCAGCCCCTCTCCCTCTCAGCCCCTCTCCCTCTCAGCCCCTCTCCCTCTCAGTCTCTCTCCCTCTCAGCCTCTCTCCCTCTCAGCCCCTCTCCCTCTCAGCCCCTCTCCCTCTCAGCCCCTCTCCCTCTCAGCCTCTCTCCCTCTCAGCCCCTCTCCCTCTCAGTCTCTCTCCCTCTCAGTCTCTCTCCCTCTCAGTCTCTCTCCCTCTCAGCCTCTCTCCCTCTCAGCCCCTCTCCCTCTCAGTCCCTCTCTCTCTCAGCCCCTCTCCCTCTCAGCCCCTCTCCCTCTCAGCCTCTCTCCCTCTCAGCCTCTCTCCCTCTCACCCCCTCTCCCTCTCAGCCCCTCTCCCTCTCAGCCCCTCTCCCTCTCATTCTCTCTCTCTCTCAGCCTCTCTCCCTCTCAGCCCCTCTCCCTCTCAGCCTCTCTCCCTCTCAGTCTCTCTCCCTCTCAAGCCCCTCTCCCTCTCAGCCCCTCTCCCTCTCAGCCCCTCTCAGCCTCAGCCTCTCTCCCTCTCACCCTCTCAGCCCCTCTCCCCCTCAGCCCCTCTCCCTCTCAGCCCCTCTCAGCCTCTCAGCCCCTCTTCCTCTCAGCCTCTCTCCCTCTCAGTCCCTCTCCCTCTCAGCCCCTCTCCCTCTCAGCCCCTCTCCCTCTCAGTCCCTCTCCCTCTCAGCCTCTCTCCCTCTCAGTCCCTCTCCCTCTCAGTCTCTCTCCCTCTCAGTCCCTCTCCCTCTCAGCCTCTCTCCCTCTCAGCCTCTCTCCCTCTCAGCCTCTCTCCCTCTCAGCCCCTCTCCCTCTCAGCCCCTCTCCCTCTCAGCCCCTCTCCCTCTCAGCCCCTCTCCCTCTCAGTCTCTCTCCCTCTCAGCCCCTCTCCCTCTCAGCCTCTCTCCCTCTCAGCCCCTCTCCCTCTCAGCCTCTCTCCCTCTCAGCCCCTCTCCCTCTCAGCCTCTCTCCCTCTCAGCCCCTCTCCCTCTCCCTCTCAGCCCCTCTCCCTCTCAGCCTCTCTCCCTCTCAGGCCCTCTCCCTCTCAGCCCCTCTCCCTCTCAGCCCCTCTCCCTCTACGCCCCTCTCCCTCTCAGCCCCTCTCCCTCTCAGTCTCTCTCCCTCTCAGTCTCTCTCCCTCTCAGCCCCTCTCCCTCTCAGCCCCTCTCCCTCTCAGTCCCTCTCCCTCTCAGCCCCTCTCCCTCTCAGCACCTCTCCCTCTCAGCCCCTCTCCCTCTCAGCCCCTCTCCCTCTCAGCCCCTCTCCCTCTCAGCCCCTCTCCCTCTCAGTCCCTCTCCCTCTCAGCCCCTCTCCCTCAGTCCCTCTCCCTCTCAGCCTCTCTCCCTCTCAGTCCCTCTCCCTCTCAGTCTCTCTCCCTCTCAGTCCCTCTCCCTCTCAGCCTCTCTCCCTCTCAGCCTCTCTCCCTCTCAGCCCCTCTCCCTCTCAGCCCCTCTCCCTCTCAGTCTCTCTCCCTCTCAGCCCCTCTCCCTCTCAGCCTCTCTCCTTCTCAGCCCCTCTCCCTCTCAGCCCCTCTCCCTCTCAGTCCCTCTCCCTCTCAGCCCCTCTCCCTCTCAGCCCCTCTCCCTCTCAGCCCCTCTCCCTCTCAGCCCCTCTCCCTCTCAGTCTCTGTCCCTCTCAGCCCCTCTCCCTCTCAGCCTCTCTCCCTCTCAGCCCCTCTCCCTCTCAGCCTCTCTCCCTCTCAGCCCCTCTCCCTCTCAGCCTCTCTCCCTCTCAGCCCCTCTCCCTCTCAGCCCCTCTCCCTCTCCCTCTCAGCCTCTCTCCCTCTCAGCCCCTCTCTCTCAGCCCCTCTCCCTCTCAGCCTCTCTCCCTCTCAGCCCCTCTCCCTCTCAGCCTCTCTCCCTCTCAGCCCCTCTCCCTCTACGCCCCTCTCCCTCTCAGCCTCTCTCCCTCTCAGCCCCTCTCCCTCTCAGCCCCTCTCCCTCTCAGCCCCTCTCCCTCTCAGCCCCTCTCCCTCTCAGCCCCTCTCCCTCTCAGTCTCTCTCCCTCTCAGCCTCTCTCCCTCTCAGCCCCTCTCCCTCTCAGCCCCTCTCCCTCTCAGACCCTCTCCCTCTCAGCCTCTCTCCCTCTCAGCCCCTCTCCCTCTCAGTCTCTCTCCCTCTCAGTCTCTCTCCCTCTCAGTCTCTCTCCCTCTCAGCCCCTCTCCCTCTCAGCCTCTCTCCCTCTCAGCCTCTCTCCCTCTCACCCCCTCTCCCTCTCAGCCCCTCTCCCTCTCAGTCCCTCTCCCTCTCAGCCCCTCTCCCTCTCAGTCTCTCTCCCTCTCATTCTCTCTCCCTCTCAGCCTCTCTCCCTCTCAGCCCCTCTCCCTCTCAGTCCCTCTCCCTCTCAGTCTCTCTCCCTCTCAGCCCCTCTCCCTCTCAGCCCCTCTCAGCCTCAGCCTCTCTCCCTCTCACCCTCTCAGCCTCTCTCCCTCTCAGCCTCTCTCCCTCTCAGCCTCTCAGTCCCTCTCAGCCCCTCTCCCTCTCAGCCCCTCTCAGCCTCTCAGCCCCTCTCCCTCTCAGCCCCTCTCCCTCTCAGCCCCTCTACCTCTCAGCCCCTCTCAGCCTCTCAGCCCCTCTTCCTCTCAGCCTCTCTCCCTCTCAGTCCCTCTCCCTCTCAGCCCCTCTCCCTCAGTCCCTCTCCCTCTCAGCCTCTCTCCCTCTCAGTCCCTCTCCCTCTCAGTCTCTCTCCCTCTCAGTCCCTCTCCCTCTCAGCCTCTCTCCCTCTCAGCCTCTCTCCCTCTCAGCCTCTCTCCCTCTCAGCCCCTCTCCCTCTCAGCCCCTCTCCCTCTCAGCCCCTCTCCCTCTCAGTCTCTCTCCCTCTCAGCCCCTCTCCCTCTCAGCCTCTCTCCCTCTCAGCCCCTCTCCCTCTCAGCCTCTCTCCCTCTCAGCCCCTCTCCCTCTCAGCCTCTCTCCCTCTCAGCCCCTCTCCCTCTCCCTCTCAGCCCCTCTCCCTCTCCCTCTCAGCCTCTCTCCCTCTCAGCCCCTCTCCCTCTCAGCCCCTCTCCCTCTCAGCCCCTCTCCCTCTACGCCCCTCTCCCTCTACGCCCCTCTCCCTCTCAGCCCCTCTCCCTCTCAGCCCCTCTCCCTCTCAGCCCCTCTCCCTCTCAGCCCCTCTCCCTCTCAGCCCCTCTCCCTCTCAGCCCCTCTCCCTCTCATTCTCTCTCCCTCTGCCTCTATCTTCTGTCTCTGTCTGTGTCTCTCCCCCTGTAGGTCTGTCTCTCCCTCTCTCTGACTGCCTGGTTCTGTTAGTCACTGTTTTCCTCTCTCCCTCTGCCTTTATCTTCTGTCTCTGTCTGTGTCTCTCCCCCTGTCGGTCTGTCTCTCCCTCTCTCTGACTGCCTGGTTCTGTTAGTCACTGTTTTCCTCTCTCCCTCTGCCTCTGTCTTCTGTCTCTGTCTGTGTCTCTCCCCCTGTCGGTCTGTCTCTCCCTCTCTCTGACTGCCTGGTTCTGTTAGTCACTGTTTTCCTCTCTCTCTCTGCCTCTATCTTCTGTCTCTGTCTGTCTCTCTCCCCCTGTCGTTCTGTCTCTCCCTCTCTCTGACTGCCTGGTTCTGTTAGTCACTGTTTTCCTCTCTCCCTCTGCCTCTATCTTCTGTCTCTGTCTGTGTCTCTCCCCCTGTCGGTCTGTCTCTCCCTCTCTCTCACTGCCTGGTTCTGTTAGTCTCTGTTTTCCTCTCTCCCTCTGCCTCTATCTTCTGTGTCTCTCCCCCTGTCGGTCTGTCTCTCCCTCTCTCTGACTGCCTGGTTCTGTTAGTCTCTGTTTTCCTCTCTCCCTCTGCCTCTATCTTCTGTCTCTGTCTGTGTCTCTCTCCCCTGTCGGTCTGTCTCTCCCTCTCTCTGACTGCCTGGTTCTGTTAGTCACTGTTTTCCTCTCTCCCTCTGCCTCTATCTTCTGTCTCTCTCCCCCTGTCGGTCTGTCTCTACCTGTCTTGACTACCTGTCTCTCTTTACATCTCTCTCACTCCCTCTGCCTCTGCCTGCCTGTCTGTGTGTCATTGTGTCACTCTCTTTCTGCCTGTCTCTGTGTGTAATGTGTGTCACATGTCTTAAAGGGCTCAACACAGCTGACATTGCAATAAATCCAGGTTTGAGTAAAATGCACAGGAAATATTTGGATTTGAGTTTTAGTGATGTACTGACTTTGCATTTTCGCCTTTCTCTCTGCCTATTTCTGTCCCTCTGTCTGTTTCTCTCTCTCTGTCTGTTTCTGTCTCTCTCTCCCTCCCATCTTTGTCTTCAGCTTGTGAAGTATCAGAGAGAGATAGACAGAGTGAGACAGAGAGAGAGAGAGAGAAGCCAGAGGGGCAGGGAGAGGGAAGAGGAGATTGTTGGATGGGGGTCTCTGCTGCACAGCCAGGGCACAGACCCCCACCTCCCCACCCCACATTCCTCACCCCTCCATGGTGTCCACACCTTAAACCTCAATCGACAGTGAGAAAGGGCGGGGGGAGAAACAGGGTGAGGGAGAACCAAACTGAGAGGGGGTGGGGAACGTTGGGGACTCAGTTGGGGTAATTGATACTGGATCTTGGAGCGGTTGAGTCCTCCTCCGTTGTGGGGCTGCCCGTGGGATC
Organism: Scyliorhinus torazame; assembly: GCF_047496885.1. NCBI lineage: Eukaryota > Metazoa > Chordata > Chondrichthyes > Carcharhiniformes > Scyliorhinidae > Scyliorhinus > Scyliorhinus torazame. The sequence continues at coordinate 305,112 of NW_027307909.1, read as the reverse complement.
CTGCTGTGCAGAATGGTCTTCATTGTAACTTTAGTCATTAGTACATTGACTGGTGTTTTGGGTTTTAGTTCTGTAATCATGAAAATTAAACACGTCCAGTGTGGTGGGACACTTATTCTAAATGGGATGACAGGAGATTTTCCGAGGACATTTTAATCCAGCTCTCACAAAGGGCCTGGAACGGAAAAGGCCGCGATTGGGGCCTGGTTCAATTTACCAATCGCACAGTGCCCGTGTTTTACTGGAATTAATGGGAAAGGAGAGAGAGAATGGGAAAGGAGAGAGAGAATGGGAAAGGAGAGAATGGGAAAGGAGAGAGAGAATGGGAAAGGAGAGAGAGAGAGAATGGGAAAGGAGAGAGAGAATGGGATAGGAGAGAGAGAATGGGAAAGAAGAGAGAATGGGAAAGGAAAGAGAGAAAGGAAAATGAGAGAGAGAAAGGAAAATGAGAGAGAGAAAGGAAAATGAGAGAGAGAAAGGAAAAGGAGAGAGAGAAGTGGGAAATGAGAGAGAGAATGGGAAAGGAAAGAGAGAAAGGAAAATGAGAGAAAGGAAAAGGAGAGAGAGAATAGGAAAAGAAGAGAGAATGGGAAAGGAGAGAGAGAATTGGAAAGGAGAGAGAGAATGGGAAAGGAGAGAATGGGAAAGGAGAGAGAGAGAGAATGGGAAAGGAGAGAGAGAATGGGAAAGGAGAGAGAATGGGAAAGGAGAGAGAATGGGAAAGGAGAGAGAGAATGGGAAAGGAGAGAGAGAATGGGAAAGGAGAGAATGGGAAAGGAGAGAGAGAATGGGAAAGGAGAGAGAGAGAGAATGGGAAAGGAGAGAGAGAATGGGAAAGGAAAGAGAGAAAGGAAAATGAGAGAGAGAAAGGAAAAGGAGAGAGAGAATGGGAAAGGAGAGAGAGAATACAGTAAAGGGGGAGGGAGGGAGAGAAGGGGACGGAGATTGGTAACGGTGCCTTGGAGTCTTGCTGGGCAGAGATGACCCGGAAAGTGCCTCCCGAAAGAAGCAGCCGCTGGGTTTTAAATCCATCCCCCACTTGTGAAGCTGCTGGGAGAGGGACGGGAATTGAAAGTTGTTTAAGGTGACGTTTTATTGCTGGATAATTCTGCTGCCAGTTTTCCCCACACGGGGATGAATTGAGGGATTCAGTGCAATGTGCAGGAAGCATTTTGAGTTTATTGAGGTGTTGACTGGATTTCTCTCTCTCTCTGTCTGCCTGTCCACATTTGTGAATCTGAGAATTTTGTGTTTATAAAGATCCACCCTGGATAATGTTGCTGCCCAGCTTGTTTTAAAGAAGGATATAGCTCTGGGGAGGATCAGAGGATGTGGGGGGGGGACACACAGGTTACTGAGTCGGATGGTCAGCCGTGATGATGAATGGCAGAGCAGCTTGGAAGGGCCGAATGGCCTGCTCCTGGTTTCAGTGTTTAAATTGTTCCCCTGTCCGTGAGCAGGTTGTGTGTGTGTGTGGGATCGAGCTGTGCACTCGCCTGGCTCCCTATTACTTACAAACACCCGCGAGCTGACTGTAAATGTAAAAGATTGAGGGAAAGAGGGAGGCTGGGAGAGGGAGAGGCAGACACAGAGAGAGAGAGAGATGGGGAAATGGAGGGAGGGAAGGGCAGCTGAACAGGGAGGGGCTGGGAGGGGGTGTGAGGGGCTCAGGAAGGGCAGTGGAAAGAGACAGAGTGTAAGGAGGGGGGCCCCCTCTCCCTCTCAGCCCCTCTCCCTCTCAGTCTCTCTCCCTCTCAGCCCCTCTCCCTCTCAGTCTCTCTCCCTCTCAGCCCCTCTCCCTCTCAGCCCCTCTCCCTCTCAGCCCCTCTCCCTCTCAGTCTCTCTCCCTCTCAGCCCCTCTCCCTCTCAGCCCCTCTCCCTCTCAGTCTCTCTCCCTCTCAGCCTCTCTCCCTCTCAGTCTCTCTCCATCTCAGCCCATCTCCCTCTCAGCCCCTCTCCCTCTCAGCCCATCTCCCTCTCATCCTCTCTCCCTCTCAGCCCCTCTCCCTCTCAGTCTCTCTCCCTCTCAGTCTCTCTCCCTCTCAGCCCATCTCCCTCTCGGCCTCTCTCCCTCTCAGCCTCTCTCCCTCAGTCTCTCTCCCTCTCAGTCTCTCTCCCTCTCAGCCCCTCTCCCTCTCAGCCCCTCTCCCTCTCAGTCTCTCTCCCTCTCAGCCCCTCCCTCTCAGCCTCTCTCCCTCTCAGCCCCTCTCCCTCTCAGCCCCTCTCCCTCTCAGCCCCTCTCCCTCTCAGCCCCTCTCCCTCTCAGCCCCTCTCCCTCTCAGCCTCTCTCCCTCTCAGCCCCTCTCCCTCTCAGCCTCTCTCCCTCTCAGCCCCTCTCCCTCTCAGCCCCTCTCCCTCTCAGCCCCTCTCCCTCTCAGCCTCTCTCCCTCTCACCCTCTCTCCCTCTCAGCCCCTCTCCCTCTCAGCCCCTCTCCCTCTCAGCCCCTCTCCCTCTCAGTCCCTCTCCCTCTCAGCCATTCTCCCTCTCAGTCTCTCTCCCTCTCAGCCCCTCTCAACCCCTCTCCCTCTCAGCCCCTCTCTCTCTCAGCCTCTCTCCCTCTCAGCCCCTCTCCCTCTCAGCCCCTCTCCCTCTCAGCCCCTCTCCCTCTCAGCCCCTCTCCCTCTCAGTCTCTCTCCCTCTCAGCCCCTCCCTCTCAGCCTCTCTCCCTCTCAGCCCCTCTCCCTCTCAGCCCCTCTCCCTCAGCCCCTCTCCCTCTCAGCCCCTCTCAGCCCCTCTCCCTCTCAGCCTCTCTCCCTCTCAGCCCCTCTCCCTCAGCCTCTCTCCCTCTCAGCCCCTCTCCCTCTCAGCCCCTCTCCCTCTCAGCCCCTCTCTCTCTCAGCCTCTCTCCCTCTCAGCCCCTCTCCCTCTCAGCCCCTCTCCCTCTCAGCCCCTCTCCCTCTCAGCCCCTCTCCCTCTCAGCCCCTCTCCCTCTCAGCCCCTCTCCCTCTCAGCCCCTCTCCCTCTCAGTCCCTCTCCCTCTCAGTCTCTCTCCCTCTCAGCCCCTCTCTCTCTCAGCCTCTCTCCCTCTCAGTCCCGCTCCCTCTCAGCCCCTCTCCCTCTCAGTCTCTCTCCCTCTCAGCCTCTCTCCCTCTCAGCCCCTCTCCCTCTGTCTCTCTCCCTCTCAGCCCCTCTCCCTCTCAGCCTCTCCCTCTCAGCCCCTCTCCCTCTCAGCCCCTCTCCCTCTCAGCCTCTCCCTCTCAGTCCCTCTCCCTCTCAGCCTCTCTCCCTCTCAGCCTCTCAGCCCCTCTCCCTCTCAGCCTCTCCCTCTCAGTCCCTCTCCCTCTCAGCCTCTCTCCCTCTCAGCCCCTCTCCCTCTCAGCCCCTCTCCCTCTCAGTCTCTCTCCCTCTCAGTCCCTCTCAGCCTCTCAGCCCCTCTCCCTCTGTCTCTCTCCCTCTCAGCCCCTCTCCCTCTCAGCCTCTCTCCCTCTCAGTCCCTCTCCCGCTCAGCCCCTCTCCCTCTCAGCCTCTCTCCCTCTCAGTCTCTCTCCCTCTCAGCCTCTCCCTCTCAGCCCCTCTCCCTCTCAGCCCCTCTCCCTCTCAGCCCCTCTCCCTCTCAGCCTCTCCCTCTCAGTCCCTCTCCCTCTCAGCCTCTCTCCCTCTCAGCCCCTCTCCCTCTCAGCCTCTCTCCCTCTCAGCCTCTCTCCCTCTCAGTCCCTCTCCCTCTCAGCCTCTCTCCCTCTCAGCCCCTCTCCCTCTCAGCCTCTCTCCCTCTCAGCCTCTCTCCCTCTCAGTCCCTCTCCCTCTCAGCCTTGTCTCTCCAGGCTTGGTGGGTGGAAGGGCCTGTTCTGTGCGGTCTGATTCTGTGCAGATCAGGCTCAGAGAGGGAGAGAGAGAGAGAGAGAAATGAAATGAGAGAGGGAGAGAGAGAAATGAAATGAGAGGGAGAGAAATGAAAAGAGAGAGGGAGAGAGAGAAATGAAATGAGAGAGAGGGAGAGAGAAATGAAATGGAGAGAGAGGGAGAGAGAAATGAAATGAGAGAGAGGGAGAGAAATGAAAAGTGAGAGAGGGAGAGAAATGAAATGGAGAGAGAGGGAGAGAGAAATGAAATGAGAGAGAGGGAGAGAGAGAAATGAAATGAGAGGGAGGGAAAGAAATGAAAAGTGAGAGAGGGAGAGAAATGAAATGGAGAGAGAGGGAGAGAGAGAAATGAAATGAGAGGGAGGGAGGGAGAGAAATGAAATGAGAGAGAGGGAAGGAGCGAAATGTAATGAGAGAGAGGGAAGGAGAGAAATGAAAAGTGAGAGAGGGAGAGAAATGGAAAGAGAGAGAGAAATGAAATGAGAGAGAGAGAGATGGAGGCAGAGGTAAGTGATGGAAGTTGAAGGCTGGGGATGTGAAGGGGATCTGGAGGGGTGGGGGAGAGAGACAGAGTGTGTGGGAGGGGTGTCCTGCACCATGGTGGTACTGCCAGTGGGATCTTGCTGTGTAGAATTGCCTTCATTGCTCATGTACACTGACTGGAGGGGTGATTGGATCTGATTGTGCAATTAGGACGGAGATAGGGGAGAGTGCAAAGCCAGAGGGAGCGGAGAGAGAGACAAGAATCGTGGATGGGGGTTTCCTGGTGTAGAGTCAGGGTCCAGCGCACTCCCCCCACCCCCTCCCCTTGCGCCCACACAACCCGCCCCATGTTCCTCGCAAGGCGACACTGTCCACACTGGGGGGTGGGGAATATTGGGGGCTGTGTGGGTGAAAGAGAGCCAGTGAGGCGATGGGGTGGGAGGGGGGATCCAGAGACAGCAAAGCAGAGGTGGACATTGGTTGGTGGGTCAAGGGAAGGGGGGATAAAGACACCGGATCTGACGGTGTTCAGTGTGGGATCTTGCTGTGCGAGGCTGAGGGCAATATTGACGTGGGGCGGTGGGGCTGGAGAATCACTCTCCACTTGGGAGAGGCGAGCTTTGATCAGGAATAGTCAGCGTGGCAGAGGGAGGCCGTGCTGAACCAATGGGACTGAATTATTGGAGGAGGTGACCAGATGAGGGTGGTGCAGTTGATGTAGTTTATCTGGGTTGCAGCCAAGCCTCTGACAAGGCCCCACATGGGAGACTGACAAAGAAGTCAAATGCACATGGGAGATGGGGTAACTTGGAAGCAGAACTGAGTTAGTGATAGGAGACAGAGGGTGGTGGGAGAAGGCTGTTTGTGCGACTGGAGGCCAGTCACAGAGTGAAAGATGTTTACAGCATGGAAACGGTCCCTTCGGCCCAGCTTGTCCGTGCCGCCCAGTTTCTATCACTAAGCTAGTCCCGCTTGCCCGCATTTGGCCCATATCCCTCTGTACCCACCCTGCCCACGGATGGGAGGGTTCCAGCCTCCCTACACCCCGCCCCACATTCTTCGCACAACAACTGCGGCAATTCTCACCTCAAACAATTTTTTTTTTCAAATCCGGCCGATACCACATTGCAGTGTGTGTGTGGGATCCTGCTGTGCGAGGATGAGGGACATATTGAAGTGGAGTAAGAGGGGGTAGTTTGTTTGGAGAGAGGTAAATGTTCTAGGGAGTTTGTGGGATCGGACTGTGCGCTGCCACTGTACCATGGAACATACTGACTTCCGAGTGTTTGTGAGAGAGGGAGAGGTGACTGATGGAAGGGGAAGCGTCAGGATTAATACTGAATGAGGAAACAGCAGCAATCCTGGAGCCATTAGCTCGGGAGACATTATCTTTGACTTTAATGAGTTTTTGACAGTAAAATTCTCTCGTCCCACATTGTTGTAATGAAGTAAAGATGCTCCATCTGTGCTGTAATTGAGTAGCAGGTGCTAAATCGGTGTTGTAATTAATAATTGTGCTCCCTCAGTGTTGTAATTGGGTATTGAGTGCTCCCTCAGTGTTGTAATTGGGTATCAGGTGCTCCCTCAGTGTTGTAATTGGGTATCGGGTGCTCCGTCACTGTTGTAATTGGGTATCGGGTGCTCCCTCAGTGTTGTAATTGGGTATCGGGTGCTCAGTCAGTGTTGTAATTGGGTATCGGGTGCTCCCTCAGTGTTGTAATTGGGTATCGGGTGCTCCCTCAGTGTTCTGATTGGGTATCGGGTGCTCCCTCAGTGTTGTAATTGGGTATCGGGTGCTCAGTCAGTGTTGTAATTGGGTATCGGGTGCTCCCTCAGTGTTGTAATTGGGTATCGGGTGCTCCCTCAGTGTTGTAATTGGGTATCGGGTGCTCCCTCAGTGTTGTAATTGGGTATCGGGTGCTCCCTCAGTGTTGTAATTGGGTATCGGGTGCTCCCTCAATGTTTTAATTGGGTATCGGGTGCTCCGTCAGTGTTGTAATTGCGTATCGGGTGCTCCCTCAGTGTTGTAATTGGGTATCGGGTGCTCCCTCAGTGTTGTAATTGGGTATCGGGTGCTCCCTCAATGTTGTAATTGGGTATCAGGTGCTCCCTCAGTGTTGTAATTGGGTATCGGGTGCTCAGTCAGTGTTGTAATTGGGTATCGGGTGCTCCCTCTGTGTTGTAATTGGGTATCGGGTGCTCCAGTGTGTTGTAATTGGGTATCGGGTGCTCCCTCAGTGTTGTAATTGGGTATCGGGTGCTCAGTCAGTGTTACAATTGGGTATTGGGTGCTCCCTCAGTGTTGTAATTGGGTATCGGGTGCTCAGTCAGTGTTGTAATTGGGTATCGGGTGCACCCTCAGTGTTGTAATTGGGTGTTGGGTGCTCAGTCAATGTTGTAATTGGGTATTGGGTGCTCCCTCAGTGTTGTAATTGGGTATCGGGTGCTCCCTGTGTTGTAATTGGGTATCGGGTGCTCCAGTGTGTTGTAATTGGGTATCGGGTGCTCCCTCAGTGCTGTAATTGGGTATTGGGTGCTCCCTCAGTGTTGTAATTGGGTATTGGGTGCTCCCTCAGTGTTGTAATTGGGTATCGGGTGCTCCGTCAGTGTTGTAATTGGTTATCGGGTGCTCCCTCAGTGTTGTAATTGGGTATCGGGTGCTCCCTCAGTGTTGTAATTGGGTATCGGGTGCTCCCTCAGTGTTGTAATTGGGTATCGAGTGCTCCCTCAGTGTTGTAATTGGGTATCGGGTGCTCCCTCAGTGTTGTAATTGGGTATCGGGTGCTCCCTCAGTGTTGTAATTGGGTATCGGGTGCTCCCTCAGTGTTGTAATTGGGTATCGGGTGCTCCCTCAGTGTTGTAATTGGGTATCGGGTGCTCCCTCAGTGTTGTAATTGGGTATCGGGTGCTCAGTCAGTGTTGTAATTGGGTATCGGGTGCTCCCTCAGTGTTGTAATTGGGTATCGGGTGCTCCCTCAGTGTTGTAATTGGGTATCGGGTGCTCCGTCACTGTTGTAATTGGGTATCGGGTGCTCCCTCAGTGTTGTAATTGGGAATCGGGTGCTCCCTCAGTGTTGTAATTGGGTATCGGGTGCTCCGTCACTGTTGTAATTGGGTATCGGGTGCTCCCTCAGTGTTGTAATTGGGAATCGGGTGCTCCCTCAGTGTTGTAATTGGGTATCGGGTGCTCCGTCAGTGTTGTAATTGGGTATCGGGTGCTCCCTCAGTGTTGTAATTGGGAATCGGGTACTCAGTCAGTGTTGTAATTGGGTATCGGGTGCTCCCACAGTGTTGTAATTGGGTATTGGGTGCTCCCTCAGTGTTGTAATTGGGAATCGGGTGCTCAGTCAGTGTTGTAATTGGGTATCGGGTGCTCCCACAGTGTTGTAATTGGGTATTGGGTGCTCCCTCAGTGTTGTAATTGGGTATCGGGTGCTCCCTCAGTGTTATAATTGGGTATCGGGTGCTCAGTCAGTGTTGTAATTGGGTATCGGGTGCTCCCTCAGTGTTGTAATTGGGAATCGGGTGCTCCCTCAGTGTTGTAATTGGGTATTGAGTGCTCCCTCAGTGTTGTAATTGGGTATCGGGTGCTCCCTCAGTGTTGTAATTGGGTATTGAGTGCTCCCTCAGTGTTGTAATTGGGTATCGGGTGCTCCCTCAGTGTTGTAATTGGGTATTGAGTTCTCCCTCAGTGTTGTAATTGGGTACCGGGTGATCCCTCAGTGTTGTAATTGGGTATTGAGTGCTCCCTCAGTGTTGTAATTGGGTATCGGGTGCTCCGTCAGTGTTGTAATTGGGTATTGAGTGCTCCCTCAGTGTTGTAATTGGGTATCGGGTGCTCCCTCAGTGTTGTAATTGGGTATCGAGTGCTCCCTCAGTGTTGTAATTGGGTATCGGGTGCTCCCTCAGTGTTGTAATTGGGTATTGGGTGCTCCCTCAGTGTTGTAATTGGGTATCGGGTGCTCCCTCAGTGTTGTAATTGGGTATCGGGTGCTCCCTCAGTGTTGTAATTGGGTATCGGGTGCTCCCTCAGTGTTGTAATTGGGTATCGGGTGCTCCCTCAGTGTTGTAATTGTAAAGCAGAGCGGCTGAAAGGGTCGCAGTCCTCAGCAATGGCAGAGAGCTGGATAGACACGATAGGTACAGGTGCTCCAGGAGGGACAGAGGTGCAGGAAAGGGGAGTTGCCTTTTTCATTAAGGGGAGCGTCACGGCAGCAGTCAAAAGATGAAATAACCGAGGAATCATCCAGCGATGTTTTGTGGGTGGAACCAAGGATGGGATGGTGACCTCATTGGGATTGTACCCAAACAGTCAACAGGAATTAGAAGCTGAAATATGCAGGGAGATTGGGGAAACTTGCAGGGTAGGGGGAGTCTGAGGGGGGGACAGAGGGGGAGATATTGGGGGGGAGACAGAGGGGGAGAGGGATACAGAGGGGGTAGAGGGTGGGAGGGGGGAGACAGAGGGGGAAGAGGGTGGGGGGGAAGACAGAGGGGGAAGAGGGTAAATACCAGTCCTGGAGTGAGCAGGGAGAGTGGGGGAGGGGAAAGTGTCGGATATCTATCAGGATTTGTTGGAGGCGGAGGAGACCCCGGTGGAGGAACTGAAGGGCAAGTGGGAGGAGTTAGGTGGGGAGTTAGAGTTGGGTCTGTGGGCGGATGCCCGCAGGGTTAATTCCTCCTCATCATGTGCCAGGCTCAGCCTAGTACAGTTTAAGGTGGTACACCGGGCACACATGAAGGTGGCGAGGATGAGCAAGTTTTTCGGGGTAGACGATCGATGTGCGAGACGTGCGGGAAGACCAGCAAACCACGTCCACATGTTTTGGGCATGCCCGAAGCTTAGAGGGTTTTGCTCGAGCAATGTCCAAGGTGCTCGACACCCGGGCGGTGCCGAGTCCGGAGGTGGCGATCTTTGGAGTGTCAGAAGAACCCGGAGTACAGGGAGTGAAATAGGCCGACGTTCTGGCCTTTGCCTCCCTGGTAGCCCGGAGACGGATCCTTTTAATGTGGAGGCACTCGGAGCCCCCGAGCGTGGAGACTTGGCTCAGTGACATGGCTGGGTTCCTCAAGCTGGAGAAAATAAAGTTTGCCTTGAGGGGGTCAATGCTGGGGTTCTCTCGGAGGACGCAGCCGTTCGTCGACTTTCTGGGGGCGAATTAAAGTGTCGGCAGAAGCAGCACTCTGAAGGGGGGGGGGGGGAAAGTGCAATATGGTTAAGGGATGTACAGGAGGGGTTGGGTGGGAAATATCTCCTTTACTATGTTGATGGTTATGTTGTTATTGCTTTTGTTATTGTTATCAATAAAAATATATTTTTTTGAAACAACTAAACTGTTGCAGCGTTCGGCCGTGTTTATAAAATGGGTTTTATAAAACAGATTGGGGGCAGTCCCAGGATGTTGCTGTGCCTTTATTATTTCAATAATGCTTTGCTGTAATCAATTTCCAGCTTTCTCTTCCCGAGGAGAGTTGATTTTGAAGCTTGGACGACACAAAGAGAATCCTTCCTCGGCGAGGAATCCTCAGACAGGAGTTCGAACCTGAGAGAAACAGAATAAATGTCAATGTGTCTTTGTGTGTCATTATTGGGGTTTCATTATTCTGATGGCTACTCAAGTGTTGGGCTCTTTTGTTTTTTTGGAAGCGGGGGGGTGGGGGGGGGGGTGCAGGAGTCTCAGTGTCTCTGGGGGGCGGGGGGGGGGGGGTGCAGGAGTCTCAGTGTCTCTGGGGGGGCGGGGGGGGGTGCAGGAGTCTCAGTGTCCTCTGGGGGGCGGGGGGGAGGTGCAGGAGTCTCAGTGTCTCTGGGGGCGGGGGGGGGTGCAGGAGTCTCAGTGTCTCTGGGGGGGCGGGGGGTGGGGGTGCAGGAGTCTCAGTGTCTCTGGGGGGCGGGGGGGGGTGCAGGAGTCTCAGTGTCTTGGGGGGGGGTGCAGGAGTCTCAGTGGTCTCTGGGGGGCGGGGGGTGCAGGAGTCTCAGTGTCTCTGGGGGGCGGGGGGTGCAGGAGTCTCAGTGTCTCTGGGGGGCGGGGGGTGCAGGAGTCTCAGTGTCTCTGGGGGGCGGGTGCAGGGAGTCTCAGTGTCTCTGGGGGGCGGGGGGGGGGGGTGCACGAGTCTCAGTGTCTCTGGGGGGCGGGGGGTGCAGGAGTCTCAGTGTCTCTGGGGGGGTGGGGGGGGGGGGAGAGGCAGGAGTCAGTGTCTCTGGGGGGAGTGGGGAGACCGGTGACATTTTCACACTGAGGGTTGGGTGAGTTATTCCAGTGAAACAAGATGTCCCTGTGGGAACAGGAGGGGAGCGCAGCCTCAGGTGATTAAGGAGGTGGAGTGTGGGAACAGGAGGGAGCGCAGCCTCAGGTGATTAAGGAGGTGGAGTGTGGGAACAGGAGGGAGCGCAGCCTCAGGTGATTAAGGAGGTGGAGTGTGGGAGCAGGAGGGAGCGCAGCCTCAGGTGGTTAGGAGGTGGAGTGTGGGAACAGGAGGGAGCGCAGCCTCAGGTGATTAAGGAGGTGGAGTGTGGGAGCAGGAGGGAGCGCAGCCTCAGGTGGTTAAGGAGGTGGAGTGTGGGAACAGGAGGGAGCGCAGCCTCAGGTGGTTAAGGAGGTGGAGTGTGGGAGCAGGAGGGAGCGCAGCCTCAGGTGGTAAAGGAGGTGGAGTGTGGGAACAGGAGGGAGCGCAGCCTCAGGTGATTAAGGGGTGAGTGTGGGAGCAGGAGGGAGCGCAGCCTCAGGTGGTTAAGGAGGTGGAGTGTGGGAACAGGAGGGAGCGCAGCCTCAGGTGATTAAGGAGGTGGAGTGTGGGAACAGGAGGGAGCGCAGCCTCAGGTGATTAAGGAGGTGGAGTGTGGGAGCAGGAGGGAGCGCAGCCTCAGGTGATTAAGGAGGTGGAGTGTGGGAACAGGAGGGAGCGCAGCCTCAGGTGATTAAGGAGGTGGAGTGTGGAACAGGAGGGAGCGCAGCCTCAGGTGATTAAGGAGGTGGAGTGTGGGAGCAGGAGGGAGCGCAGCCTCAGGTGATTAAGGAGGTGGAGTGTGGGAGCAGGAGGGAGCGCAGCCTCAGGTGATTAAGGAGGTGGAGTGTGGGAACAGGAGGGAGCGCAGCCTCAGGTGATTAAGGAGGTGGAGTGTGGGAGCAGGGAGGGAAGCGCAGCCTCAGGTGATTAAGGAGGTGGAGTGTGGGAGCAGGAGGGAGCGCAGCCTCAGGTGGTTAAGGAGGTGGAGTGTGGGAGCAGGAGGGAGCGCAGCCTCAGGTGATTAAGGAGGTGGAGTGTGGGAACAGGAGGGAGCGCAGCTCAGGTGATTAATGAGGTGGAGTGTGGGAGCAGGAGGAGCGCAGCCTCAGGTGGTTAAGGAGGTGGAGTGTGGGAACAGGAGGGAGCGCAGCCTCAGGTGATTAAGGAGGTGGAGTGTGGGAACAGGAGGGAGCGCAGCCTCAGGTGATTAAGGAGGTGGAGTGTGGGAGCAGGAGGTGAGCGCAGCCTCAGGTGATTAAGGAGGTGGAGTGTGGGAACAGGAGGGAGCGCAGCCTCAGGTGATTAATGAGGTGGAGTGTGGGAGCAGGAGGGAGCGCAGCCTCAGGTGGTTAAGGAGGTGGAGTGTGGGAGCAGGAGGAGGGAGCGCAGCCTCAGGTGATTAAGGAGGTGGAGTGTGGGAACAGGAGGGAGCGCAGCCTCAGGTGATTAAGGAGGTGGAGTGTGGGAGCAGGAGGGAGCGCAGCCTCAGGTGGTTAAGGAGGTGGAGTGTGGAGCAGGAGGGAGCGCAGCCTCAGGTGATTAAGGAGGTGGAGTGTGGGAGCAGGAGGGAGCGCAGCCTCAGGTGATTAAGGAGGTGGAGTGTGGGAACAGGAGGGAGCGCAGCCTCAGGTGATTAAGGAGGTGGAGTGTGGGAGCAGGAGGGAGCGCAGCCTCAGGTGATTCAGGAGGTGGAGTGTGGGAATAGGAGGGAGCGCAGCCTCAGGTGATTAAGGAGGTGGAGTGTGGGAGCAGGAGGGAGCGCAGCCTCAGGTGATTAAGGAGGTGGATGTGTGGGGAGCAGGAGGGAGCGCAGCCTCAGGTGATTAAGGAGGTGGAGTGTGGGAGCAGGAGGGAGCGCAGCCTCAGGTGATTAAGGAGGTGGAGTGTGGGAACAGGAGGGAGCGCAGCCTCAGGTGATTAAGGAGGTGGAGTGTGGGAGCAGGAGGGAGCGCAGCCTCAGGTGATTAAGGAGGTGGAGTGTGGGAGCAGGAGGGAGCGCAGCCTCAGGTGATTAAGGAGGTGGAGTGTGGGAGCAGGAGGGAGCGCAGCCTCAGGTGATTAAGGAGGTGGAGTGTGGGAGCAGGAGGGAGCGCATCCTCAGGTGATTAAGGAGGTGGAGTGTGGGAACAGGAGGGAGCGCAGCTCAGGTGATTAAGGAGGTGGAGTGTCGGGAGCAGGAGGGAGCGCAGCCTCAGGTGATTAAGGAGGTGGAGTGTGGGAGCAGGAGGGAGCGCAGCTCAGGTGATTAAGGAGGTGGAGTGTGGAGAGCAGGAGGGAGCGCAGCCTCAGGTGATTAAGGAGGTGGAGTGTGGGAGCAGGAGGGAGCGCAGCCTCAGGTGATTAAGGAGGTGGAGTGTGGGAGCAGGAGGGAGCGCAGCCTCAGGTGATTAAGGAGGTGAGTGTGGGAGCAGGAGGGAGCGCAGCCTCAGGTGATTAAGGAGGTGGAGTGTGGGAGCAGGAGGGAGCGCAGCCTCAGGTGATTAAGGAGGTGGAGTGTGGGAACAGGAGGGAGCGCAGCCTCAGGTGATTAAGGAGGTGGAGTGTGGGAGCAGGAGGGAGCGCAGCCTCAGGTGATTAAGGGGGTGGAGTGTGGGAGCAGGAGGGAGCGCAGCCTCAGGTGATTAAGGAGGTGGAGTGTGGGAGCAGGAGGGAGCGCAGCCTCAGGTGATTAAGGAGGTGGAGTGTGGGAGCAGGAGGAGCGCAGCCTCAGGTGATTAAGGAGGTGGAGTGTGGGAGCAGGAGGGAGCGCAGCCTCAGGTGATTAAGGAGGTGGAGTGTGGGAGCAGGAGGGAGCGCAGCCTCAGGTGATTAAGGAGGTGGAGTGTGGGAGCAGGAGGGAGCGCAGCCTCAGGTGGTTAAGGAGGTGGAGTGTTGGGAACAGGAGGAGCGCAGCCTCAGGTGATTAAGGAGGTGGAGTGTGGGAGCAGGAGGGAGCGCAGCCTCAGGTGGTTAAGGAGGTGGAGTGTGGGAACAGGAGGGAGCGCAGCCTCAGGTGGTTAAGGAGGTGGAGTGTGGGAGCAGGAGGGAGCGCAGCCTCAGGTGATTAAGGAGGTGGAGTGTGGGAGCAGGAGGGAGCGCAGCCTCAGGTGGTTAAGGAGGTGGAGTGTGGGAGCAGGAGGGAGCGCAGCCTCAGGTGATTAAGGAGGTGGAGTGTGGGAGCAGGAGGGAGCGCAGCCTCAGGTGATTAAGGAGGTGGAGTGTGGGAGCAGGAGGGGAGCGCAGCCTCAGGTGATTAAGGAGGTGGAGTGTGGGAGCAGGAGGGAGCGCAGCCTCAGGTGATTAAGGAGGTGGAGTGTGGGAACAGGAGGGAGCGCAGCCTCAGGTGATTAAGGAGGTGAGTGTGGGAGCAGGAGGGAGCGCAGCCTCAGGTGATTAAGGGAGGTGGAGTGTGGGAGCAGGAGGGAGCGCAGCCTCAGGTGATTAAGGAGGTGGAGTGTGGGAACAGGAGGGAGCGCAGCCTCAGGTGATTAAGGAGGTGGGGAGCAGGAGGGAGCGCAGCCTCAGGTGATTAAGGAGGTGGAGTGTGGGAACAGGAGGGAGCGCAGCCTCAGGTGATTAAGGAGGTGGAGTGTGGGAACAGGAGGGAGCGCAGCCTCAGGTGATTAAGGAGGTGGAGTGTGGGAGCAGGAGGGAGCGCAGCCTCAGGTGATTAAGGAGGTGGGGAGCAGGAGGGAGCGCAGCCTCAGGTGATTAAGGAGGTGGAGTGTGGGAACAGGAGGGAGCGCAGCCTCAGGTGATTAAGGAGGTGGAGTGTGGGAGCAGGAGGGAGCGCAGCCTCAGGTGATTAAGGAGGTGGAGTGTGGGAGCAGGAGGGAGCGCAGCCTCAGGTGATTAAGGAGGTGGAGTGTGGGAGCAGGAGGGAGCGCAGCCTCAGGTGATTAAGGAGGTGGAGTGTGGGAGCAGGAGGGAGCGCAGCCTCAGGTGATTAAGGAGGTGGAGTGTGGGAGCAGGAGGGAGCGCAGCCTCAGGTGATTAAGGAGGTGGAGTGTGGGAGCAGGAGGGAGCGCAGCCTCAGGTGATTAAGGAGGTGGAGTGTGGGAGCAGGAGGGAGCGCAGCCTCAGGTGATTAAGGAGGTGGAGTGTGGGAACAGGAGGGAGCGCAGCCTCAGGTGATTAAGGAGGTGGAGTGTGGGAACAGGAGGGAGCGCAGCCTCAGGTGATTTAGGAGGTGGAGTGTGGGAACAGGAGGGAGCGCAGCCTCAGGTGATTTAGGAGTTGGAGTGTGGGAACAGGAGGGAGCGCAGCCTCAGGTGATTAAGGAGGTGGAGTGTGGGAGCAGGAGGGAGCGCAGCCTCAGGTGATTAAGGAGGTGGAGTGTGGGAGCAGGAGGGAGCGCAGCCTCAGGTGATTAAGGAGGTGGAGTGTGGGAGCAGGAGGGAGCGCAGCCTCAGGTGATTTAGGAGGTGGAGTGTGGGAACAGGAGGGAGCGCAGCCTCAGGTGATTAAGGAGGTGGAGTGTGGGAGCAGGAGGGAGCGCAGCCTCAGGTGATTAAGGAGGTGGAGTGTGGGAACAGGAGGGAGCGCAGCCTCAGGTGATTTAGGAGGTGGAGTGTGGGAACAGGAGGGTGCGCAGCCTCAGGTGATTAAGGAGGTGGAGTGTGGGAACAGGAGGGAGCGCAGCCTCAGGTGATTAAGGAGGTGGAGTGTGGGAGCAGGAGGGAGCGCTGCCTCAGGTGATTAAGGAGGTGGAGTGTGGGAGCAGGAGGGAGCGCAGCCTCAGGTGATTAAGGAGGTGGGGAGCAGGAGGGAACACCCCCTCAGGAAGGGATTAAGGAGGTGGGGCAGGAGGGAACGTAGCCTCAGGTGATTAAGGGGCAGGAGGGGACGTAGCCTCAGGAAGGGATTAAGGAGAAGTGGGGAGCAGGAGGGGTCTGGTGTGTTTAATAAATTAAATAGTGGATTTGCACCTTCATTTCATTTAAACTCTCCCCATGTGGGTCAGGGTTTTGTAAGGGGGCGAACGGAACCCCCCCCCCAGCTCTGTATCTACATTGGCAATAAAATGTGTAAACAACCAACCTGACCCGAGGATTATGTATTTTATCCAGGGGGGATATTTTAGGGGAAGAATGTGTGGGGGGGAGGGGAGTATAATAGGGTTGAAATTATTTGGGGGGGAATATTTGCAGAAAAAAAAAATAACGGGGGGGCAATTTGAGGGGGGTATAAAATTGGGGGGGGGAAATAATTTTTGCCGGGGGGGCAAATTTGAGGGGGGCAAAATTTGAGGGGGGGGCAATTTGAGGGGCAAATTTGAGGGGGGGGAAAATTTGAGGGGGGGGCAAATTTGAGGGGGCATAAAATTGGGGGGGAAATAATTTTGGCTGGGGGGCAATTTGAGGGGGCATAAAATTGGGGGGGAAATAATTTTGGCTGGGGGGCAAATTTGAGGGGGGGCAATTTGAGGGGGGCAAATTTGAGGGGGGGGGCAAATTTGAGGGGGGCAAATTTGAGGGGGGGCAATTTGAGGGGCGGGCAAATTTGAGGGGGGCAAATTTGAGGGGGGGCAAATTTGAGGGGGGGGGCAATTTGAGGGGGCATAAAATTGGGGGGGGGAAATAATTTCGGCCGGGGGGGCAAATTGGAGGGGGGAATATTTGTAGAAAAAAAATGAGGGGGGGGAAATAATTTTGCCGGGGGGGGGGGGGGGGGGGCAAATTTGAGGTTTAAATTTGGGGGGGTATTAATTTTGGCCGGGGGGCAAATTTGAGGGGGGGATAAAATTGGCGGGACACTCTCTCTGTGTCCCTTGCTCTCTGTGTCCCTCGCTCTCTCTGTGTCCCTCGCTCTCTCTGTGTCCCACACTCTCTCTGTGTTCCACACTCTCTGTGTCCCTCGCTCTCTGTGTCACTCGCGCTCTCTGTGTCCCTAGCGCTCTCTGTGTCACTCGCTCTCTGTGTCCCACACTCTCTCAGTGTGTCCCTCACTCTCTGTATCCTTCACTCTCTAAGTGTCCCTCGCTCTCTGTGTCCCTTGCTCTCTGTGACCCTCGCTCTCTGTGTCCCTCACTCTCTCTGTGCCCCTCACTCTCTGTGTCTCTCGCTCTCTCTGTGTGTCCCTCGCTCTCTGTGTCCCTCACTCTCTGTGCCCCTCACTCTCTCTGTGTCCCTCACTATCTGTGTCCCTCGCACTCTCTGCGTCCCTCGCTCTCTCTGGGTCCCTCGCTCCCTCTGGGTCCCTCACTCTCTCTGTGTCCCTCACTCTCTGTGTCCCTTGCTCTCTGTGTCCCTCGCTCTCTGTGTCATTCGCTCTCTCTGTTTTCCTCGCTCTCCTTGTGTCCCTCAGTCTCTCTGTGTCTCTCACTCTCTCTGTGTCCCACACTCTCTCTGTGTGTCCCTCGCTCTCTGTGTCCCTCGCTCTCTCTGTGTGTCCCTCGCTCTCTGTGTCCCTCGCTCTCTCTGTGTCCATGGCTCTGTCTGTGTGTCCCTCACTCTCTGTGTCCCTCGCTATCTCTGTGTGTCCCTCGCTCTCTGTGTCCCTCGCTCTCTGTGTCCCTCGCTCTCTGTGTCCTCGCTCTCTCAGTGTCACTCGCGCTCTCTGTGTCCCTCACTCTCTCTGTGTCCCTCCCTTTCTGTGTGTCCCTCGCTCTCTCTGTGTCCCTCGCTCTGTCTGTGTCCCTCGCTCTGTCTGTGTCCCTCGCTCTGTGTCCCTCACTCTCTCTGTGTCCCTCACTCTCTCTGTGTCCCTCGCTCTCTCTGTGTCCCTCGCTCTCTCTGTGTCCCTCGCTCTCTGTGTTCCACACTCTCTGTGTCCCTCGCTCTCTCTGTTTCCCTCGCACTCTGTGTACCTCACTCTCTGTGTTCCTCACTCTCTCTGTGTTTCCCTCGCTCTCTGTGTCCCTCGCTCTATGTGTCCCTCGTTCTCTCTGTGCGTCCCTCGCTCTCTATGTCCCTCGCTCTCTCTGTGTGTCCCTCGCTCTCTATGTCCCTCGCTCTCTCTGTGTCCCTTGCTCTGTCTGTGCCGCTCGCTCTCTCTGTGTGTCCCTCGCTCTCTGTGTCCCTCGCTCTCTGTGTCCCTCGCTCTCTCTCTGTGTCCCTCGCTCTCTGTGTCCCTCGCGCTCTCTGTGCCCCTCGCGCTCTCTGTGTCACTCGCTCTCTGTGTCCCACACTCTCTCAGTGTGTCCCTCACTCTCTGTATCCTTCACTCTCTAAGTGTCCCTCGCTCTCTGTGTCCCTTGCTCTCTGTGACCCTCGCTCTCTCTGTGTCCCTCGCTCTCTCTGTGTCCCTCTTCCTCCATGTGTCCCTCGCTCTCTCTGTGTCCCTCGCTCTAGCTGTGTCCCTCGCTCTCGCTGTGTCCCTCGCTCTCTCTGTGTCCCTCGCTCTCTCTGTGTCCCTTGCTCCCTGTGTCCCTTGCTCTCTATGTGTCCATCGCTCTCTCTGTGTCCCTCGCTCTCTCAGTGTCCCTCGGTCTGTGACCCTCGCTCTGTCTGTGTCCCTCCCTTTCTGTGTGTCCCTCGGGCTCTCTGTGTCCCTCGCGCTCTCTGTGTCCCTCGTGCACTGTGTCCCTCACTCTCTGTGTCCCTCGTTCTCTGTGTTAATCGCTCTCTGGGTCCCTCGCTCTCTGTGTGCCTCACTCTCTGTGTCCCTCGTTCTCTCTGTGTCCCTCACTCTCTGTTTTCCTCACTCTCTGTGTCCCTCGCTCTCTGTGTCCCTCGTGCTCTGTGTCCCTCGCTCTTTGTGTCCCTCGCTCTCTCTGTGTCCCACGCTCTGTCTGTGTCCCTCGCTCTGGGTCCCTCACTCTCTCTGTGTCCCTCACTCTGTCTGTGTCCCTCGCTCTCTGTCCCTCACTCTCTCTGTGTCCCTCACTCTCTCTGTGTCCCTCGCTCTCTCTGTGTCCCTCGCTCTCTGTGTCCCTCGCTCTCTGTGTCCCTCGCTCTCTGTGTCCCTCACTCTCTGTGTCCCTCGCTCTCTGTGTCCCTCATGGTCACTGACCCCGGGGACCCCCGGAGGATGCGAGAGAGCCAAGCTGTCTCCTCCGCCGCGTCCTCCGCACGGATCAACTGGGCCAAATGTTCCGGACTCCTGGTCGGTCCGTGGCAGGTGGACCCCCTCCCGGAGGAGCTCGGGCCCTTCAGCTGGAGTCGGACCAACAGCCTCGACCTGGGAGTCCATCTTTGCCCGGCAGAGGGAGCCTGGCCGGCGAACGGGCAGGAGCTGGAGACCAAGGTCACCGCTGGCCTGGGACGCTGGACAGGATGGCTCCGAGTGCTGTCCCCCAGGGGCCGAGTTCTCGTCATAAACCAGCTGATCGCCTCCATGCTGTGGTCCCGGCTGGTCACTGACTCCCCCCCCTGGCTTTGTCCCACCATCCAGAGAGCCCGGCTTCGGTTCCTCCGGGACAATCGACTGCACGGGGTCGCTGCGGAGGTCTGGAGTCTCCCGATGGCGGAGGGCGGTCAGGCGCTGGTGTGCCTCCGCACCCAGACTGCCACTTTCCACCCTCAGACTCTGCAGCGTTACCTGTACGCTGAGCCTCCCCCACGGTGGGGCCCTGGCGACGGATTTCTCCCCCCAGGGGCTCGGCCTGAACTACGACGTGCGGCTCCTGTCTGTGGACCAGCAGGGTCTTCGGAACTCTCTGTTGGCGCTGCCCGTCTTGTACCAGGACCTCCTCAAAGTCTGGAACACGGTCTCCAGGCGCCGCAGCTCTCCCCCGTCAGGAGTGGCGGCTGTCGTAAGGGAGGCGCTGCTCAGGAATCCGCACCTCCGCCAATCTCCATTCGGGTGGCTGGCGGAGCGGAGGGCGGTGGGTGCCGTGGGCAGGGCTGGGTGGCGGAGGGCTGTGGGTGCCGTGGGAAGGGCTGGGTGGCGGAGGGCCGGGCTGTGGGTGCCGGGGGAATGGCTGGGTGGCGGCCGGGGGTCCCTGGAGCGGGGGCAGGCGCTGCCCACGGGCACACTCGAAGCTTTCCGGGCTGGCTGGGCCCCGCAGGGGGTGGGCTGCCGGACTGACCCCCATTCTCACACTTTCATTGGGCGGGTATTGGGTGAGGTTTGGTCTCTTTTCCTGTTCTCTTGGGGCTGTGCTCCACCCGCGGTTTGGGGCACTCCCCACATTTTGTTTTGTCCATCAGTTACTTCTGGTCTGTTTTGCTTTGTTGTGTCCCAGCTCCAGGCCGATGCCAGCGGCGGGCGCTGCCTCACCCTGCCCGCGGGAAGAGCGGGCAGGACAGGCAATCTCAGGGAAAACATACCCAAATAAACATTATATACACATCAAATAAACAGCACCATCAAACTGTCCGACCCGAGACAATGCTGCTGGGGGAGGGGGACCGCGGCTGCTGGGGGAGGGGGACCGCGGCTGCTGGGGGAGGGGGACCGCGGCTGCTGGGGGAGGGGGACCGCGGCTGCTGGGGGAGGTGGACCCCGGCTGCTGGGGGAGGGGGACCGCGGCTGCTGGGGGAGGGGGACCGCGGCTGCTGGGGGAGGTGGACCCCGGCTGCTGGGGGAGGGGGACCGCGGCTGCTGGGGGAGGGGGACCGCGGCTGCTGGGGGAGGGGGACCGCGGCTGCTGGGGGAGGGGGACCGCGGCTGCTGGGGAGGGGGACCGCGGCTGCTGGGGGGGGGGGGACCGCGGCTGCTGGGGGAGGGGGACCGCGGCTGCTGTGGGAGGGGGACCGCGGCTGCTGGGGGAGGGGGACCGCGGCTGCTGGGGGGGGGACCGTGGCTGCTGGGGGAGGGGGACCGCGGCTGCTGGGGGAGGGGGACCGCGGCTGCTGGGGGAGGGGGACCGCGGCTGCTGGGGGAGGGGGACCGCGGCTGCTGGGGGAGGGGGACCGCGGCTGCTGGGGGAGGAGGACCGCGGCTGCTGGGGGAGGGGGACCGCGGCTGCTGGGGGAGGGGGACCGCGGCTGCTGGGGAGGGGGACCGCGGTTGCTGGGGGAGGGGACCGCGGCTGCTGGGGGAGGGGGACCGCGGCTGCTGGGGGAGGGGGACCGCGGCTGCTGGGGGAGGGGGACCGCGGCTGCTGGGGGAGGGGGACCGCGGCTGCTGGGGGAGGGGGACCGCGGCTGCTGGGGGAGCGGGACCGCGGCTGCTGGGGGAGGGGGACCACGGCTGCTGGGGGAGGGGGAGGGGGACCGCGGCTGCTGGGGGAGGGGGACCGCGGCTGCTGGGGGAGGTGGACCCCGGCTGCTGGGGGAGGGGGACCGCGGCTGCTGGGGGAGGGGGACCGCGGCTGCTGGGGGAGGGGGACCGCGGCTGCTGGGGGAGGGGGACCGCGGCTGCTGGGGGAGGGGACCGCGGCTGCTGGGGGAGGGGGACCGCGGCTGCTGGGGGAGGGGGACCGCGGCTGCTGGGGGAGGGGGACCGCGGCTGCTGGGGAGGGGGACCGCGGCTGCTGGGGGAGGGGGACCGCGGCTGCTGGGGGAGGGGGACCGCGGCTGCTGGGGGAGGGGAGGGGGACCGCGGCTGCTGGGGGAGGGGGACCGCGGCTGCTGGGGGAGGGGGACCGCGGCTGCTGGGGGAGGGGGACCGCGGCTGCTGGGGAGGGGGACCGCGGCTGCTGGGGGAGGGGACCGCGGCTGCTGGGGGAGGGGGACCGCGGCTGCTGGGGGAGGGGGACCGCGTCTGCTGGGGGAGGGGACCGCGGCTGCTGGGGGAGGGGGACCGCGGCTGCTGGGGGAGGGGGACCGCGGCTGCTGGGGGAGGGGGACCGCGGCTGCTGGGGGAGGGGGACCGTGGCTGCTGGGGGAGGGGGCCGCGGCTGCTGGGGGAGGGGGACCGCGGCTGCTGGGGGAGGGGGACCGCGGCTGCTGGGGGAGGGGGACCGCGGCTGCTGGGGGAGGGGGACCGCGGCTGCTGGGGAGGGGGACCGCGGCTGCTGGGGGAGGGGGACCGCGGCTGCTGGAGGAGGGGGACCGCGGCTGCTGGGGAGGGGACCGCGGCTGCTGGGGGAGGGGGACCGCGGCTGCTGGGGGAGGGGACCGCGGCTGCTGGGGGAGGGGGACCGCGGCTGCTGGGGGAGGGGGACCGCGGCTGCTGGAGGAGGGGGACCGCGGCTGCTGGGGGAGGGGGCCGCGGCTGCTGGGGGAGGGGGAGGTGGACCCCGGCTGCTGGGGGAGGGGGAGGGATCGCAGCTGCTGGGGGAGGGGGAGTGGGAACGCGGCTGCTGGGGAGGGGGAGGGGTCCGCGGCTGCTGGGGGAGGGGGAGGGATCGCGGCTGCTGGGTGAGTGGTGTCCCGAAGCGTGGTACATTGGCGAGACCATGCAGACGCTGCGACAACGAATGAACGGACATCGCACGACAATCACCAGGCAGGAATGTTCCCTTCCAGTCGGGGAACACTTCAGCAGTCAAGGGCATTCAGCCTCTGATCTCCGGGTAAGCGTTCTCCAAGGCAGCCTTCAGGACCCCCGACAACGCAGAATTGCCGAGCAGAAGCTTATAGCCAAGTTCCGCACACATGAGTGCGGCCTCAACCGGGACCTGAGATTCATGTCACATTACATTCATCCCCCACCATCTGGCCTGCAAAATCCTACCAACTGTCCTGGCTTGGTACAATTCTCACCTCTTTAACCTGGGGTTACCCCATCTCTGGATCTGTAAAGATTTAATCACCTGCTAATGCTCGTATTCTAAGCATTGTCTGGCATCTTTGAATCTGTCTATCTATGTTTCTGGAACAGACCTCTTCATTCACCTGAGGAAGGAGCAGCGCTCCGAAAGCTAGTGACATCGAAACAAACCTGTTGGACTTTAACCTGGTGTTGTAAGACTTCTTACTGTGCTCACCCCAGTCCAACGCCGGCATCTCCACATCATCTGTAAATACAGATATACTGCCCAGGGACCACTGCAAATAGTGATATACTACCCAGTGACCACTGTAAATAAAGGAATACCGCCCAGGAACCACTGTAAATAAAGACTTTCTACACAAGGACTACTGGAAATAATGATATACTACCCAGGAACAACTACAGATGATGTTATACTATCCAGTGATCATTGCAAATAATGATATACTACGCAGGGACCACTGCAGATAATGATATACTACACAGAGCCACTGTAAATAATGATATACTGCCCAGGCACACTGTAAGTAATGATATACTACCAGGGACCACTGTAAATAATGATATACTGCCCAGGGACCACTGTAAATAATGATATACTACGCAGGGACCACTGCAGATAATGATATACTGCACAGAGCCACTGTAAATAATGATATACTGCCCAGGCACACTGTAAATAATGATATACTTCCAGGGACAACTGTAAATAATGATATACTTCCCAGGGACCACTGTAAATAATGATATAGTGCCCAGGCACACTGTAAATAATGATATACTACCCAGGGACAATTGTAAGTAATGATATTAAACCCAGGGACAATTGTAAATAATGATATACTACCCAGAGGACACTGTAAATAATGATATTCCACCCAGTGACCACTGTAAATAATGATATGCTACCTAGGTACCACTGTAAATAATGATATACCACTCAGGGACCCCAGTAAATAATGATCTCCTGCATAGGATCACTGTAAATAATGATATGCTGCCCAGGGACCACTGTAAATAATGATATTGTACGCCGGGACCGCTGTTAACATTTACAAATAACCCAGGGACCACTGTTAATAATGATATACTTCCCAGGGACCACTGGAAATAATGATAAACTACCCAGGAACCACTGTAAATAAGATATAGTGCACAGGGCCCACTGTAAATAATGATATACCAGCCAGTGACCACTGTAAATAATGATATTCTAATCAGAGACAACAGTAAATAATGATATACTGCCCAGGGACCATTGTAAATAAAGATATACTGCAAATGCATATTTTCAAGATAATGACTTATCAAAGGGCCGACTGTAGAAGCCAAGTATTTCAAATACAACTAGTATAGGTAAAAGATAGCTGTTTAAGCATAAATGTTGAGCCCCAGTTTTAAATACCCATTTATACAGCATAATTCACTTTTACTGAAGTCCGTTGTTCTGGCAAATGCATATTTTCAAGATAATGACACTGTCTTGTGCTAATTGTCAAGGTCAAGGGATTGAATACACATGAATGCACCATTGTTCACAATGCAGATAACAGCTAGGTCAGAAAAGCTGATGTTGCACATTGAAGATGGACGGCTTGCCATCAAATCAAATGTGTTTGAGTCTAACCCAAACCAATTAGGATTATATTGGGGTGTAATTAGACGATTTAAGACAGATATGAAAGTGTATAACTGAAAAGTTTCTCCCCGCCATTTTAGGTTTTATTGTCTTTGAAAGTGTGTTGTCTTTGGGGGTGTGTGTTGAGGAGATGTCTTTGTGTTGTCTTTCTGTTAGTTTAGTCAGTTTTGTCCTTTATAGTCTCCATTTTAGAGATGTCTTTAGGGGTTCTGTCAGTCTAACAGTCTGTGTCAGTGTAAAGCTCCTCTACACTGTCCCCATCAAACACTCCCAGGACAGGTACAGCACGGGGTTAGATACAGAGTAAAGCTTCCTCTGATCTGTCCCCATCAAACACTCCCAGGACAGGTACAGCACGGGGTTAGATACAGAGTAAAGCTCCCGCTACACTGTCCCCATCAAACACTCCCAGGACAGGTACAGCACGGGGTTAGATACAGAGTAAAGCTCCCTCTACACTGTCCCCATCAAACACTCCCAGGACAGGTACAGCACGGGGTTAGATACAGAGTAAAGCTTCCTCTACACTGTCTCCATCAAACACTCCCAGGACAGGTACAGCACGGGGTTAGATACAGAGTAAAGCTTCCTCTGATCTGTCCCCATCAAACACTCCCAGGACAGGTACAGCACGGGGTTAGATACAGAGTAAAGTTCCCGCTACACTGTCCCCATCAAACACTCCCAGGACAGGTACAGCACGGGGTTAGATACAGAGTAAAGCACCCTCTACACTGTCCCCATCAAACACTCCCAGGACAGGTACAGCACAGGGTGAGATACAGAGCAAAGCTCTGGGGCAGCACGGTAGCATTGTGGATAGCACAATTGCTTCACAGCTCCAGGGTCCCAGGTTTGATTCCGTCTTGGGTCACTGTCCGTGTGGAGTCTGCACATCCTCCCCGTGTGTGCGTGGGTTTCCTCCGGGTGCTCCGGTTTCCTCCCACAGTCCAAAGATGTGCAAGTTAGGTGGATTGGCCATGATAAATTGCTCTTAGCATCCAAAATTGTCCAGATGTAGCTCCCTCTACATCGGTCCTCACCAAATACTCCCAGGAGAGGTACATAGGAACAGGAATGGGCCATTCAGCTGATCGAGCCTGCCTTAGCGACTAGACCACCTTAATCAATAACCTATTTTAATAATCCGATACAAAGCCCTGGATGAATTTATTTCCCTGCAGCATCAGTCGCTGTAAATGCTGCTCTCCACGGTGTCAGAAATATTACTGCATTAGAGAATGTCATTGTGAATATTACCTTGTAATATATAACCGTTCTCATCCATAATCGCTATTGAGAACACATTAGCTTCTTTCCCAGTGATCACAGCAGTTGACCCCGTCACTGTTTTCCTCTAAGCTCTTGTCCCAGTTAATACTACATTACACCACACTGCTGTGGACACTACAATTAACCCTTTTGGAGTGCTGACTACCATGTACCCAGGGTGAGAGCCTGTGGGACGACCATGTATAATAATCTTTATTGTCACAAGTAGGCTTTCATTAACACTGCAATGAAGTTACTGTGCAAAGCCCCTAGTCGCCACACAGCGTCGCCTGTTCGGGTGCACAGAGGGAGAATTCAGAATGTCCAAATTACCTAACAGCACGTCTTTCAGACTTGTGGGAGGAAACCGGAGCTCCCGGAGGAAACCCACGCAGACACAGGGAGAACATGCCGGGAATCGAACCCAGGACCCTGGAGCGGTGAAGCCACAGTGCTACCCACTGTGCTACCGTGCCGCGTAATGAGTCACACACACAACCTCCCACCCCACCCCAGACACACAAACACGTGTACAGACAAACACAAACTCACACACAGACACAAACTCAGACAGGCTGCGTCAATACATCTTTCAAATGGAGCGAGATCCATTCTCCACCTTTAACTTGGAGAGGTGTATCTGGCCTGTGTGTGACCCAAGTCACACACTGACTCTGAACATCCTCACAGCAGCTTGGGGACAGACTTTTCGAAAGCACTTTTCAGAACCTTTGGGTATCACAAACTGCTTCACAGGCAATGGAGCCCTTTTGAAATCTAGTCAGGAGTAATTTAGGAAATGGACCAGCTAATTTCAGAGAGAGACACAGAAACAGGATGAGATTGTGCTGTACATGTTTCAGAGCTGTCACTGAGACACACACGAGATGTACAATATCAATTATTATTCTGAAGCATGTGATTAAATCAGCCCTGAGACTGAATTCCAGTGTTTCAGAGTAAAGCTCCATCTACACTGCCCATCAAACACTCACAACACAAATACTGTCTGGGCTTAAATACAGAGTCAAAATCCCTCTGTCCTGTCCAAAGAATTTTTCATTGCAGATAGTTATATTTATTTTATGGAAAAGCAGAACTCAAATTGCACCGAATCCCAGGGTGGACTCTTGTTTATTTCAGCCCTTCACATTCAAACGTGAAGTTTAAGCTCCGATTACAGGTGTCTGCTTGTCTCTGTTTGTATATTCTCTGTTACTGTTGTTTTGTCACTTGTCTGAAGTATTTGAATAATAGGCCTTGGTTAATCAATCCTTTCTCCCAGCACATGGAAGTTGTGAATCTTCAAGGCTCTCAGTCTGATATAGATAACAAAAAAATACATCCTTTGATCAATCCATTCCCCAACCCTAAATAGATCTCACACATTTCCATAATGCAGGAATATCTCCATCAAAACTTCCAATCCGTTCCCAATACTCTTGTTAACATTTGCCTGTATAACCTAAATTCCACTGACAGATTCCGAAAGCTGCACAGAAAAATGACTGGGTATTTTAAACTTTGAAACAAAACTATTTGAACTTGTGCTTCAATCCTATTGTACAGAAATGTTGTCCGGTGGGCTGACAGTTTCTCAGTAAGACTGAAACATTGAGGTACGCCTCGCACTGCACTTGACAACATTTGTGGCACTTCAGGCAAGAGAGAGAGAGTGAGGGACACAGCAAGAGAGAGTGAGGGGCACAGCGAGAGAGAGTGAGGGACACAGCGAGAGAGAGTGAGGGACGCAGCGAGAGAGAGTGAGGGACACAGCGAGAGAGAGTGAGGGACGCAGCGAGAGAGAGTGAGGGACACAGCGAGAGAGAGAGTGAGGGACACAGCGAGAGAGAGTGATGGACACAACGAGAGAGAGTGAGGGACACAGCGAGAGAATGAGGGACACAGCGAGAGAGAGTGAGGGACACAGCGAGAGAGAGTGAGGGACAGAGAGAGAGTGTGAGGGGCGCAGCGAGAGAGGGACACAGAGAGCGAGGGACACAGAGAGCGAGGGACACAGACAGAGCAAGGGACACAGAGAGAGCGAGGGACATAGAGAGCGAGGGACATAGGGAGCAAGGGACGCACAGAGAGAACGAGGGACACAGAGAGCGAGGGAAACAGAGAGAGCGAGGGACACAGAGAGCGAGGGACACACAGAGAGAGTGAGGGACACAGAGAGTGTGGAACACAGAGAGAGCGAGGGAAACAGAGAGAGCGAGGGACACAGAGAGAGTGAGTGACACAGAGCGAGGGACACAGACAGAGCGAGGGACACAGACAGAGCGAGGGACACAGAGAGAGCGAGGGACACACAGAAAGGGAGGGACACAGAGAGAGTGAGGGACACAGAAAGAGCGAGGACAGAGAGCGAGGGACACAGAGAGCAAGGGACACACAGAGATAGCGAGGGACACAGAGAGTGAGGGACACACAGAGAGAGTGTGGGACACAGAGAGAGTGAGTGACACAGTGAGAGAGTGTGGGACACAGAGAGTGAGGGACACACAGAGAGAGTGTGGGACACAGAGAGAGTGAGTGACACAGAGAGAGTGTGGGACACAGAGAGTGAGGGACACACAGAGAGAGCGAGGGACACAGAGAGCGAGGAACACAGAGAGAGCGAGGGACACAGAGAGCGAGGGACACAGAGAGCGAGGGACAGAGAGAGTGAGGGACACAGAGAGAGTGAGGGACCAGAGGGAGCGAGGGACCCAGAGAGAGCGAGGGACGCAGAGAGCGCGAAGGACACAGAGAGTGAGGGACACACAGAGAGTGAGGGGCACAGAGAGTGAGGGACACAGAGAGCGAGGGACACAGAGAGCGAGGGACACACAGAGAGAGCGAGAGACACAGAGAGTGAGGGACACAGAGAGCGAGGGACACAGAGAGCGAGGGACACACAGAGAGAGCGAGAGACACAGAGAGCGAGGGACACAGAGAGCGAGGGACACACAGAGAGAGCGAGAGACACAGAGAGCGAGGGACACAGAGAGCGAGGGACACAGAGAGAGTCAGGGACACAGAGAGTGAGGGCCACAGAGAGAGTGAGGGACACAGAGAGCGAGGGACACAGAGAGCGAGGGACACACAGAGAGAGCGAGAGACACAGAGAGCGAGGGACACAGAGAGCGAGGGACACAGAGAGAGTCAGGGACACAGAGAGCGAGGGACACAGAGAGAGTGAGGGACAGAGAGTGAGTGAGGGACACAGAGAGAGTGAGGGTCACAGAGAGTGAGGGGCACAGAGAGAGTGAGGGACACAGAGAGTGAGGAACACAGAGAGTGAGGGACACAGAGAGAGTGAGGTACACCGAGAGTGAGCGACACAGCGAGAGCGAGGGACACAGAGAGAGGGAGGGACACAGAGAGCGAGGGACACAGAGAGCGAGGGACACAGAGAGCGAGGGACACAGAGAGCGAGGGACACACATAGAGAGCGAGAGACACAGAGAGCGAGGGATGCAGAGAGCGCGAAGGACACAGAGAGTGAGGGACACACAGAGAGTGAGGGGCACAGAGAGTGAGGGACACAGAGAGCGAGGGACACAGAGAGCGAGGGACACAGAGAGCGAGGGACACACAGAGAGAGCGAGAGACACAGAGAGCGAGGGATGCAGAGAGCGCGAAGGACACAGAGAGTGAGGGACACACAGAGAGCGAGAGACACAGAGAGTGAGGGACACAGAGAGCGAGGGACACAGAGAGCGAGGGACACAGAGAGCGAGGGACACACATAGAGAGCGAGAGACACAGAGAGCGAGGGACACACAGAGAGAGCGAGGGACACAGAGAGCGAGGGACACACATAGAGAGCGAGAGACACAGAGAGCGAGGGATGCAGAGAGCGCGAAGGACACAGAGAGTGAGGGACACACAGAGAGCGAGAGACACAGAGAGTGAGGGACACAGAGAGCGAGGGACACAGAGAGCGAGGGACACAGAGAGCGAGGGACACACATAGAGAGCGAGAGACACAGAGAGCGAGGGACACACAGAGAGCGCGAGGGACACAGAGAGTGAGGGACACACAGAGAGTGAGGGGCACAGAGAGTGAGGGACACAGAGAGCGAGAGACACAGAGAGCGAGGGACACACAGAGAGAGCGAGAGACACAGAGAGCGAGGGACACAGAGAGCGAGGGACACAGAGAGTGTCAGGGACACAGAGAGTGAGGGCCACAGAGAGAGTGAGGGACAGAGAGTGAGTGAGGGACACAGAGAGAGTGAGGGTCACAGAGAGTGAGGGGCACAGAGAGAGTGAGGGACACAGAGAGTGAGGAACACAGAGAGTGAGGGACACAGAGAGAGTGAGGTACACCGAGAGTGAGCGACACAGCGAGAGCGAGGGACACAGAGAGAGGGAGGGACACAGAGAGAGCGAGGGACACACAGAGCGAGGGACACAGAGAGAGCAAGAGACACAGAGAGAGTGAGCTACTCAGGGAGAGCGAGGGACACAGAGAGAGTGAGGGACACAGAGAGAGCGAGGGTCACAGAGAGCGCGAGGGACACAGCGAGAGCGAGGGACACACAGAAAGGGAGGGACACAGACAGAGCGAGGGTCACAGACCGAGCTACACAGAGAGCGCGAGGGACACAGAGAGAGCGAGGGACACAGAGAGTGTGGGACACAGAGAGCGAGAGACACAGAGAGTGAGGGACACAGAGAGTGAGGGACACAGAGAGTGAGGGACACAGAGAGTGTGGGACACAGAGAGCGAGGGACACAGAGAGCAAGTAGCACAGAGCATGAGGGACACAAAGAGTGAGGGACACAGAGAGCGAGGGACACAAAGGGCAAGGGACACAGAGAGTGTGGGACACAGAGAGTGTGGGACACAGAGAGAGAGGGACACAGAGAGCAGAGAGAGAGCGAGGGACACAGAGAGCCAGGGACACAGAGGGAGCGAGGTACACACAGAAAGGGAGGGACACAGACAGAGCGAGGGTCACAGACCGAGCTACACAGAGAGCGCGAGGGACACAGAGAGAGCGAGGGACACAAAGAGCGAGGGACACAAAGAGCGAGGGACACAGAGCACGAGGGACACAGAGAGCGAGGGACACAGAGAGTGTGGGACACAGAGAGCGAGGGACACAGAGAGTGAGGGAAACAGAGAGTGAGGGAAACACAGAGCGAGGGACACAGAGAGTGTGGGACACAGAGAGCGAGGGACACAGAGAGCGAGTAGCACAGAGCATGAGGGACACAAAGAGTGAGGGACACAGAGAGCGAGGGACACAAAGGGCAAGGGACACAGAGAGTGTGGGACACAGAGAGTGTGGGACAGAGAGAGCGAGGGACACAGAGAGCGAGGGACACAGAGAGTGAGGGGCACAGAGAGCGAGGGACACAGAGAGAGCGAGGGACACACAGAGAGCGAGGGACACAGAGAGAGCGAGGGACACACAGAGAGCGAGGGACACAGAGAGAGCGAGGGGCAGAGAGAGAGCGAGGGACACAGAGAGCCAGGGACACAGAGAGAGCGAGGGACACACAGCGAGCGAGGGACACAGAGAGAGCGAGGGGCAGAGAGAGAGCGAGGGACACAGAGAGCGAGGGACACAGAGAGAGCGAGGGACACAGAGAGCGAGGGACACAGAGAGCGAAGGACACAGAGAGCACGACTGACACAGAGAGCGCGAGGGACACAGAGAGCGCGAGCGACACAGACACCGGGAGGGACACAGAGACCGCGAGGGACAGAGAGAGAGTGGGGGACACAGAGAGAGCGAGGGTCACAGAGAGCAAGGGACACAGAGAGCGAGGGACACTTAGAGAGTGAAGGATACAGAGAGTGAGGGACACACTGAGAGAGTGTGGGACACAGAGAGCGAGTGACACAGAGAGCGCGAGGGGCACAGAGAGCGCGAGGGACACAGAGAGCGAGGGACACAGAGAGAGAGCGAGGGACACAGAGAGCGAGGGACACAGAGAGCGAGGGACACACAGAGAGAGCGAGCGGCACAGACAGAGCAAGGGACACAGAGAGAGCGAGGGACACAGAGAGCGAGGGACACACAGAGAGAGCGAGGGACATAGAGAGCGAGGGACGCACAGAGAGAACGAGGGACACATAGAGCGAGGGACACAGAGAGCGAGGGAAACACAGAGAGAGTGAGGAACACAGAGAGTGAGGTACACAGAGTGCGAGGGAAACAGAGAGAGCGAGGGACACAGAGAGTGTGGAACACAGAGAGCGAGGGACACAGAGAGAGCGAGGGACACAGAGAGAGCGAGGGACACAGAGAGAGTGAGGGACACAGAGAGAGTGAGGGACACAGAGCGAGGGACACAGACAGAGCGAGGGACACAGACAGAGCGAGGGACACAGAGAGAGCGAGGGACACACAGAAAGGGAGGGACACAGAGAGAGTGAGGGACACACAGAGCGCGAGTGACACTGAGAGAGCGAGGACACAGAGAGCGAGGGACACAGAGAGCGAGGGACACAGAGAGCGAGGGACACACAGAGATAGCGAGGGACACAGAGAGTGAGGGACACACAGACAGAGCCATGGATACAGAGAGAGCGAGGGACACAGAGAGCGAGGGACACACAGAGAGAGCGAGGGACACAGAGAGCGAGGGACACACAGAGAGAGTGTGGGACACAGAGAGAGTGAGAGACACAGAGAGACTGAGGGACACAAGGAGAGCGAGGAAAACAGAGAGAGCGAATGACACAGAGAGCGAGGGACACAGAGAGCAAGGGACACAGAGAGTGAGGGACACTGAGAGAGTGAGGGACCCAGAGGGAGCGAGGGACCCAGAGAGAGCGAGGGACGCAGAGAGTGCGAGGGACACAGATAGTGAGGGACACAGAGAGAGTGAGGGGCACAGAGAGTGAGGGACACAGAGAGCGAGGGACACACAGAGAGAGCGAGAGACACAGAGAGTGAGGGGCACAGAGAGAGTGAGGGACACAGAGAGCGAGGGACGCAGAGAGCGCGAGGGACACAGAGAGTGAGGGACACAGAGAGAGTGAGGGGCACAGAGAGTGAGGGACACAGAGAGCGAGGGACACACAGAGAGAGCGAGAGACACAGAGAGTGAGGGGCACAGAGAGAGTGAGGGACACAGAGAGCGAGGGTCACAGAGAGCAAGGGACACAGAGAGCGAGGGACACTTAGAGAGTGAAGGATACAGAGAGTGAGGGACACACTGAGAGAGTGTGGGACACAGAGAGCGAGTGACACAGAGAGCGCGAGGGGCACAGAGAGCGCGAGGGACACAGAGAGCGAGGGACACAGAGAGAGAGCGAGGGACACAGAGAGAGAGCGAGGGACACAGAGAGCGAGTGACACAGAGAGCGCGAGGGACACAGAGAGAGAGCGAGGGACACAGACAGAGAGCGAGGGACACAGAGAGCGAGGGACACACAGAGAGAGCGAGGGACACAGACAGAGCAAGGGACACAGAGAGAGTGAGGGACACAGAGAGTGAGGAACACAGAGAGCGAGGGAAACAGAGAGAGCGAGGGACACAGAGAGCGAGGGACACACAGAGAGAGTGAGGGACACAGAGAGTGTGGAACACAGAGAGCGAGGGACACAGAGAGAGCGAGGGACACAGAGAGAGCGAGGGACACAGAGAGAGTGAGGGACACAGAGAGAGTGGGGGACACAGAGCGAGGGACACAGACAGAGCGAGGGTCACAGAGAGCAAGGGACACAGAGAGTGAGGTACACAGAGAGTGAGGGACACAGAGAGAGTCAGGGACCCAGAGGGAGCGAGGGACCCAGAGAGAGCGAGGGACGCAGAGAGCGCGAGGGACACAGAGAGTGAGGGACACAGAGAGAGTGAGGGGCACAGAGAGTGAGGGACACAGAGAGCGAGGGACACACAGAGAGAGCGAGAGACACAGAGAGTGAGGGACACAGAGAGAGTGAGGGACACAGAGAGCGAGGGTCACAGAGAGCAAGGGACACAGAGAGCGAGGGACACTTAGAGAGTGAAGGATACAGAGAGTGAGGGACACACTGAGAGAGTGTGGGA
Source organism: Scyliorhinus torazame (assembly GCF_047496885.1). Lineage (NCBI taxonomy): Eukaryota > Metazoa > Chordata > Chondrichthyes > Carcharhiniformes > Scyliorhinidae > Scyliorhinus > Scyliorhinus torazame. Next base: position 272,168 of record NW_027307909.1, on the reverse strand, counting down.
CACAGAGAGCGAGTGACACAGAGAGCGCGAGGGGCACAGAGAGCGCGAGGGACACAGAGAGCGAGGGACACAGAGAGAGAGCGAGGGACACAGAGAGAGAGCGAGGGACACAGAGAGCGAGGGACACACAGAGAGAGCGAGGGACACAGACAGAGCAAGGGACACAGAGAGAGTGAGGGACACAGAGAGTGAGGAACACAGAGAGCGAGGGAAACAGAGAGAGCGAGGGACACAGAGAGCGAGGGACACACAGAGAGAGCGAGGGACACAGAGAGCGAGGGACACACAGAGAGAGTGAGGGACACAGAGAATGTGGAACACAGAGAGAGGGAGGGACACAGAGAGAGCGAGGGACACAGAGAGAGTGAGGGACACAGAGAGAGTGGGGGACACAGAGCGAGGGAAGCAGACAGAGCGAGGGACACAGACAGAGCGAGGGACACAGAGAGAGCGAGGGACATACAGAAGGGGAGGGACACAGAGAGAGTGAGGGACACAGAGAGCGCGAGTGACACAGAGAGAGCGAGGACACAGAGAGCGAGGGACACAGAGAGCGAGGGACACACAGAGAGAGTGAGGGACACAGAGAATGTGGAACACAGAGAGAGCGAGGGACACAGAGAGTGTGGGACACAGAGAGCGAGAGACACAGAGAGTGAGGGACACAGAGAGTGAGGGACACAGAGAGTGAGGGACACACAGAGCGAGGGACACAGAGAGTGTGGGATACAGAGAGCGAGGGACACAGAGAGCGAGTAGCACAGAGCATGAGGGACACAAAGAGTGAGGGACACAGAGAGCGAGGGACACAAAGGGCAAGGGACACAGAGAGTGTGGGACACAGAGAGTGTGGGACACAGAGAGCGAGGGACACAGAGAGCAGAGAGAGAGCGAGGGACACAGAGAGCCAGGGACAGAGAGGGAGCGAGGGACACACAGAAAGGGAGGGACACAGACATAGCGAGGGTCACAGACCGAGCTACACAGAGAGCGCGAGGGACACAGAGAGAGCGAGGGACACAAAGAGCGAGGGAAACAGAGCACGAGGGACACAGAGAGCGAGGGACACAGAGAATGTGGGACACAGAGAGCGAGGGACACAGAGAGCGAGTAGCACAGAGCATGAGGGACACAAAGAGTGAGGGACACAGAGAGCGAGGGACACAAAGGGCAAGGGACACAGATAGTGTGGGACACAGAGAGTGTGGGACACAGAGAGCGAGGGACACAGAGAGCGAGGGACACAGAGAGTGAGGGGCACAGAGAGCGAGGGACACAGAGAGAGCGAGGGACACACAGAGAGCGAGGGACACACAGAGAGCGAGGGACACACAGAGAGCGAGGGACACAGAGAGAGCGAGGGGCAGAGAGAGAGCGAGGGACACAGAGAGCCAGGGATACAGAGAGAGCGAGGGACACACAGCGAGCGAGGGACACAGAGAGAGCGAGGGGCAGAGAGAGAGCGAGGGACACAGAGAGGGAGGGACACAGAGAGAGCGAGGGACACAGAGAGCGAGGGACACAGAGAGCGAAGGACACAGAGAGCACGAGTGACACAGAGAGCGCGAGGGACACAGACACCGGGAGGGACACAGAGACCGCGAGGGACAGAGAGAGAGTGGGGGACACAGAGAGAGCGAGGGTCACAGAGAGCAAGGGACACAGAGAGCGAGGGACACTTAGAGAGTGAAGGATACAGAGAGTGAGGGACACACTGAGAGAGTGTGGGACACAGAGAGCGAGTGACACAGAGAGCGCGAGGGGCACAGAGAGCGCGAGGGACACAGAGAGTGAGGGACACAGAGAGTGTGGAACACAGAGAGAGTGAGGGACACAGAGAGCGAGTGACACAGAGAGCGCGAGGGGCACAGAGAGCGCGAGGGGCACAGAGAGCGAGGGACACAGAGAGCGAGGGACACAGAGAGTGTGGAACACAGTGAGTGAGGGACACCGAGAGAGCGAGGGACACAGAGAGATAGCGAGGGACACAGAGAGCGAGGGACACACAGAGAGAGCGAGGGGCACAGACAGAGCAAGGGACACAGAGAGAGCGAGGGACATAGAGAGTGAGGGACGCACAGAGAGAACGAGGGACACAGAGAGCGAGGGACACAGAGAGCGAGGGAAACACAGAGAGAGTGTGGGACACAGAGAGTGAGGTACACAGAGAGCGAGGGAAACAGAGAGAGCGAGGGACACAGAGAGAGTGAGGGACACAGAGAGAGTGAGGGACACAGAGAGAGTGAGGGACACAGAGAGCGAGGGACACAGAGAGCGAGGGACACAGAGAGCGAGGGAAACAGAGAGAGCGAGGGACACAGAGAGCGAGGGACACACAGAGAGCGAGGGACACAGAGAGTGCGAGGGACACAGAGAGTGAGGAACACAGAGAGCGAGGGACACACAGAGAGACTGAGGGAAACAGAGAGTGTGGAACACAGAGAGTGAGGGACACATAGAGAGCGAGGGACACAGAGAGAGCAAGGGACACAGAGAGAGTGAGGGACACAGAGAGAGTGAGGGACACAGAGCGAGGGACACAGACAGAGCGAGGGACACAGAGAGAGCGAGGGACACACAGAAAGGGAGGGACACAGAGAGATTGAGGGACACAGAGAGCGCGAGTGACACAGAGAGAGCGAGGACACAGAGAGCGAGGGACACAGAGAGCGAGGGACACAGAGAGCGAGGGACACACAGAGATAGCGAGGGACACAGAGAGTGAGGGACACACAGAGAGAGTGTGGGACACAGAGAGAGTGAGTGACACAGAGAGAGAGTGTTGGACACAGAGAGTGAGGGACACACAGACAGAGCCATGGACACAGAGAGAGCGAGGGACACAGAGAGCGAGGGACACACAGAGAGAGTGTGGGACACAGAGAGAGTGAGAGACACAGAGAGACTGAGGGACACAAGGAGAGCGAGGAACACAGAGAGAGCGAATGACACAGAGAACGAGGGACACAGAGAGCAAGGGACACAGAGAGTGAGGGACACAGAGAGAGTGAGGGACCCAGAGGGAGCGAGGGACCCAGAGAGAGCGAGGGACGCAGAGAGCGCGAGGGACACAGAGAGAGTGAGAGACACAGAGAGACTGAGGGACACAAGGAGAGCGAGGGACCCAGAGAGAGCGAATGACACAGAGAACGAGGGACACAGAGAGCAAGGGACACAGAGAGCGAGGGACACAGAGAGTGAGGGACACAGAGAGAGTGAGGGACCCAGAGGGAGCGAGGGACCCAGAGAGAGTGAGGGACGCAGAGAGCGCGAGGGACACAGAGAGTGAGGGACACAGAGAGAGTGAGGGGCACAGAGAGTGAGGGACACAGAGAGCGAGGGACACACAGAGAGAGCGAGAGACACAGAGAGTGAGGGACACAGAGAGAGTGAGGGACACAGAGAGCGAGGGTCACAGAGAGCAAGGGACACAGAGAGCGAGGGACACTTAGAGAGTGAAGGATACAGAGAGTGAGGGACACACTGAGAGAGTGTGGGACACAGAGAGCGAGTGACACAGAGAGCGCGAGGGGCACAGAGAGCGCGAGGGACATAGAGAGCGAGGGACACAGAGAGAGAGCGAGGGACACAGAGAGAGAGCGAGGGACACAGAGAGCGAGGGACACACAGAGAGAGCGAGGGACACAGACAGAGCAAGGGACACAGAGAGAGTGAGGGACACAGAGAGTGAGGAACACAGAGAGCGAGGGAAACAGAGAGAGCGAGGGACACAGAGAGCGAGGGACACACAGAGAGAGTGAGGGGCAGAGAGTGTGGAACACAGAGAGCGAGGGACACAGAGAGAGCGAGGGACACAGAGAGAGCGAGGGACACAGAGAGAGCGAGGGACACAGAGAGAGTGGGGGACACAGAGCGAGGGACACAGACAGAGCGAGGGTCACAGAGAGCAAGGGACACAGAGAGTGAGGGACACAGAGAGTGAGGGACAGAGAGAGAGTGAGGGACCCAGAGGGAGCGAGGGACCCAGAGAGAGCGAGGACACAGAGAGCGAGGGACACAGAGAGCGAGGGACACACACAGAGAGTGAGGGACACGGAGAGTGTGGGACACAGAGAGCGAGAGACACAGAGAGTGAGGGACACAGAGAGTGAGGGACACAGAGAGCGAGGGACACAGAGAGAGAGCGAGGGACACAGAGAGCGAGGGACACACAGAGAGAGCGAGGGACACAGACAGAGCAAGGGACACAGAGAGAGTGAGGGACACAGAGAGTGAGGAACACAGAGAGCGAGGGAAACAGAGAGAGCGAGGGACACAGAGAGAGCGAGGGACACACAGAGAGAGTGAGGGACACAGAGAATGTGGAACACAGAGAGAGCGAGGGACACAGAGAGAGCGAGGGACACAGAGAGAGTGAGGGACACAGAGAGAGTGGGGGACACAGAGCGAGGGACACAGACAGAGCGAGGGACACAGACAGAGCGAGGGACACAGAGAGAGCGAGGGACACACAGAAAGGGAGGGACACAGAGAGAGTGAGGGACACAGAGAGCGCGAGTGACACAGAGAGAGCGAGGACACAGAGAGCGAGGGACACAGAGAGCGAGGGACACACAGAGAGAGTGAGGGACACAGAGAATGTGGAACACAGAGAGAGCGAGGGACACGGAGAGTGTGGGACACAGAGAGCGAGAGACACAGAGAGTGAGGGACACAGAGAGTGAGGGACACAGAGAGTGAGGGACACACAGAGCGAGGGACACAGAGAGTGTGGGATACAGAGAGCGAGGGACACAGAGAGCGAGTAGCACAGAGCATGAGGGACGCAAAGAGTGAGGGACACAGAGAGCGAGGGACACAAAGGGCAAGGGACACAGAGAGTGTGGGACACAGAGAGTGTGGGACACAGAGAGCGAGGGACACAGAGAGCAGAGAGAGAGCGAGGGACACAGAGAGCCAGGGACACAGAGGGAGCGAGGGACACACAGAAAGGGAGGGACACAGACATAGCGAGGGTCACAGACCGAGCTACACAGAGAGCGCGAGGGACGCAGAGAGAGCGAGGGACACAAAGAGCGAGGGACACAGAGCACGAGGGACACAGAGAGCGAGGGACACAGAGAATGTGGGACACAGAGAGCGAGGGACACAGAGAGTGAGGGAAACAGAGAGTGAGGGAAACACAGAGCGAGGGACACAGAGAGTGTGGGACACAGAGAGCGAGGGACACAGAGAGCGAGTAGCACAGAGCATGAGGGACACAAAGAGTGAGGGACACAGAGAGCGAGGGACACAAAGGGCAAGGGACACAGAGAGTGTGGGACACAGAGAGTGTGGGACACAGAGAGCGAGGGACACAGAGAGTGAGGGGCACAGAGAGCGAGGGACACAGAGAGAGCGAGGGACACACAGAGAGCGAGGGACACAGAGAGAGCGAGGGACACACAGAGAGCGAGGGACACAGAGAGAGCGAGGGGCAGAGAGAGAGCGAGGGACACAGAGAGCCAGTGACACAGAGAGAGCGAGGGACACACAGCGAGCGAGGGACACAGAGAGAGCGAGGGGCAGAGAGAGAGCGAGGGACACAGAGAGGGAGGGACACAGAGAGAGCGAGGGACACAGAGAGCGAGGGACACAGAGAGCGAAGGACACAGAGAGCACGAGTGACACAGAGAGCGCGAGGGACACAGAGAGCGCGAGCGACACAGACACCGGGAGGGACACAGAGACCGCGAGGGACAGAGAGAGAGTGGGGGACACAGAGAGAGCGAGGGTCACAGAGAGCAAGGGACACAGAGAGCGAGGGACACTTAGAGAGTGAAGGATACAGAGAGTGAGGGACACACTGAGAGAGTGTGGGACACAGAGAGCGAGTGACACCGAGAGCGCGAGGGGCACAGAGAGCGCGAGGGACACAGAGAGCGAGGGACACAGAGAGTGTGGAACACAGAGAGAGTGAGGGACACAGAGAGCGAGTGACACAGAGAGCGCGAGGGGCACAGAGAGCGCGAGGGGCACAGAGAGCGAGGGACACAGAGAGCGAGGGACACAGAGAGTGTGGAACACAGTGAGTGAGGGACACAGAGAGAGCGAGGGACACAGAGAGATAGCGAGGGACACAGAGAGTGAGGGACGCACAGAGAGAACGAGGGACACAGAGAGCGAGGGACACAGAGAGCGAGGGAAACACAGAGAGAGTGAGGGGCACAGAGAGTGAGGTACACAGAGAGCGAGGGAAACAGAGAGAGCGAGGGACACAGAGAGCGAGGGACACAGAGAGCGAGGGAAACAGAGAGAGCGAGGGACACAGAGAGCGAGGGACACACAGAGAGCGAGGGACACAGAGAGTGCGAGGGACACAGAGAGTGAGGAACACAGAGAGCGAGGGAAACAGAGAGAGCGAGGGACACAGAGAGCGAGGGACACACAGAGAGACTGAGGGACACAGAGAGTGTGGAACACAGAGAGTGAGGGACACAGAGAGAGCGAGGGACACAGAGAGAGCGAGGGACACAGAGAGAGTGAGGGACACAGATCGAGGGACACAGACAGAGCGAGGGACACAGAGAGAGCGAGGGACACACAGAAAGGGAGGGACACAGAGAGATTGAGGGACACAGAGAGCGCGAGTGACACAGAGAGAGCGAGGACACAGAGAGCGAGGGACACAGAGAGCGAGGGACACAGAGAGCGAGGGACACACAGAGATAGCGAGGGACACAGAGAGTGAGGGACACACAGAGAGAGTGTGGGACACAGAGAGAGTGAGTGACACAGAGAGAGAGTGTTGGACACAGAGAGTGAGGGACACACAGACAGAGCCATGGACACAGAGAGAGCGAGGGACACAGAGAGCGAGGGACACACAGAGAGAGTGTGGGACACAGAGAGAGTGAGAGACACAGAGAGACTGAGGGACACAAGGAGAGCGAGGAACACAGAGAGAGCGAATGACACAGAGAGCGAGGGACACAGAGAGCAAGGGACACAGAGAGTGAGGGACACAGAGAGAGTGAGGGACCCAGAGGGAGCGAGGGACCCAGAGAGAGTGAGGGACGCAGAGAGCGCGAGGGACACAGAGAGTGAGGGACACAGAGAGAGTGAGGGGCACAGAGAGTGAGGGACACAGAGAGCGAGGGACACACAGAGAGAGCGAGAGACACAGAGAGTGAGGGACACAAAGAGAGTGAGGGACACAGAGAGCGAGGGTCACAGAGAGCAAGGGACACAGAGAGCGAGGGACACTTAGAGAGTGAAGGATACAGAGAGTGAGGGACACACTGAGAGAGTGTGGGACACAGAGAGCGAGTGACACAGAGAGCGCGAGAGGCACAGAGAGCGCGAGGGACACAGAGAGCGAGGGACACAGAGAGAGAGCGAGGGACACAGAGAGAGAGCGAGGGACACAGAGAGCGAGGGACACAGACAGAGCAACGGACACAGACAGAGCAAGGGACACAGAGAGAGTGAGGGACACAGAGAGTGAGGAACACAGAGAGCGAGGAAAACAGAGAGAGCGAGGGACACAGAGAGCGAGGGACACACAGAGAGAGTGAGGGACACAGAGAGTGTGGAACACAGAGAGCGAGGGACACAGAGAGAGCGAGGGACACAGAGAGAGCGAGGGACACAGAGAGAGTGAGGGATTCAGAGAGAGTGGGGGACAAAGAGCGAGGGACACAGACAGAGCGAGGGTCACAGAGAGCAAGGGACACAGAGAGTGAGGGACACAGAGAGTGAGGGACACAGAGAGAGTGAGGGACCCAGAGGGAGCGAGGGACCCAGAGAGAGCGAGGGACGCAGAGAGCGCGAGGGACACAGAGAGTGAGGGACACAGAGAGAGTGAGGGGCACAGAGAGTGAGGGACACAGAGAGCGAGGGACACACAGAGAGAGCGAGAGACACAGAGAGTGAGGGACACAGAGAGAGTGAGGGACACAGAGAGCGAGGGTCACAGAGAGCAAGGGACACAGAGAGTGAGGGACACTTAGAGAGTGAAGGATACAGAGAGTGAGGGACACACTGAGAGAGTGTGGGACACAGAGAGCGAGTGACACAGAGAGCGCGAGGGGCACAGAGAGCGCGAGGGACACAGAGAGAGTGGGACACAGAGAGCGAGGGACACACAGAGAGAGCGAGGGACACAGACAGAGCAAGGGACACAGAGAGAGTGAGGGACACAGAGAGTGAGGAACACAGAGAGCGAGGGACACACAGAGAGAGCGAGGGACACAGAGAGCGAGGGACACACAGAGAGAGTGAGGGAAACAGAGAGAGCGAGGGACACAGAGAGCGAGGGACACACAGAGAGAGTGAGGGACACAGAGAATGTGGAACACAGAGAGAGCGAGGGACACAGAGAGAGCGAGGGACACAGAGAGAGCGAGGGGCAGAGAGAGAGTGAGGGACACAGAGAGAGTGAGGGACACAGAGAGAGTGGGGGACACAGAGCGAGGGACACAGACAGAGCGAGGGACACAGACAGAGCGAGGGACACAGAGAGAGCGAGGGACACACAGAAAGGGAGGGACACAGAGAGAGTGAGGGACACAGAGAGCCCGAGTGACACAGAGAGAGCGAGGACACAGAGAGCGAGGGACACAGAGAGAGTGAGGGACACAGAGAGAGTGAGGGACACAGAGAGAGTGGGGGACACAGAGCGAGGGACACAGACAGAGCGAGGGACACAGAGAGAGTGAGGGACACAGAGAGAGTGGGGGACACAGAGCGAGGGACACAGACAGAGCGAGGGACACAGACAGAGCGAGGGACACAGAGAGAGCGAGGGACACACAGAAAGGGAGGGACACAGAGAGAGTGAGGGACACAGAGAGCCCGAGTGACACAGAGAGAGCGAGGACACAGAGAGCGAGGGACACAGAGAGCGAGGGACACACAGAGATAGCGAGGGACACAGAGAGTGAGGGACACACAGAGAGAGTGTGGGACACAGAGAGAGTGAATGACACAGAGAGAGAGTGTGGGACACAGAGAATGAGGGACACACAGACAGAGCCATGGACACAGAGAGAGCGAGGGACACAGAGAGCGAAGGACACACAGAGAGAGCGAGGGACATAGAGAGCGAGGGACACACAGAGAGAGTGTAGGACACAGAGAGAGTGAGAGACACAGAGAGAGTGAGGGACACAGAGAGCGAGGGACACAGAGAGCGAGGGACACAGAGAGTGAGGGACACAGAGAGAGTGAGGGACCCAGAGGGAGCGAGGGACACAGAGAGCGCGAGGGGCACAGAGAGCGCGAGGGACACAGAGAGCGAGGGACACAGAGAGAGAGCGAGGGACACAGAGAGCGAGGGACACACAGAGAGAGCGAGGGACACAGACAGAGCAAGGGACACAGAGAGAGTGAGGGACACAGAGAGTGAGGAACACAGAGAGCGAGGGAAACAGAGAGAGCGAGGGACACAGAGAGCGAGGGACACACAGAGAGAGTGAGGGACACAGAAAATGTGGAACACAGAGAGAGCGAGGGACACAGAGAGAGCGAGGGACACAGAGAGAGTGAGGGACACAGAGAGAGTGGGGGACACAGAGCGAGGGACACAGACAGAGCGAGGGACACAGACAGAGCGAGGGACACAGAGAGAGCGAGGGACACACAGAAAGGGAGGGACACAGAGAGAGTGAGGGACACAGAGAGCGCGAGTGACACAGAGAGAGCGAGGACACAGAGAGAGCGAGGGACACACAGAGAGAGTGAGGGACACAGAGAATGTGGAACACAGAGAGAGCGAGGGACACAGAGAGCGAGAGACACAGAGAGTGAGGGACACAGAGAGTGAGGGACACAGAGAGTGAGGGACACACAGAGCGAGGGACACAGAGAGTGTGGGATACAGAGAGCGAGGGACACAGAGAGCGAGTAGCACAGAGCATGAGGGACGCAAAGAGTGAGGGACACAGAGAGCGAGGGACACAAAGGGCAAGGGACACAGAGAGTGTGGGACACAGAGAGTGTGGGACACAGAGAGCGAGGGACACAGAGAGCGAGGGACACAGAGAGCAGAGAGAGAGCGAGGGACACAGAGAGCCAGGGACACAGAGGGAGCGAGGGACACACAGAAAGGGAGGGACACAGACATAGCGAGGGTCACAGACCGAGCTACACAGAGAGCGCGAGGGACACAGAGAGAGCGAGGGACACAAAGAGCGAGGGACACAGAGCACGAGGGACACAGAGAGCGAGGGACACAGAGAATGTGGGACACAGAGAGCGAGGGACACAGAGAGTGAGGGAAACAGAGAGTGAGGGAAACACAGAGCGAGGGACACAGAGAGTGTGGGACACAGAGAGCGAGGGACACAGAGAGCGAGTAGCACAGAGCATGAGGGACACAAAGAGTGAGGGACACAGAGAGCGAGGGACACAAAGGGCAAGGGACACAGAGAGTGTGGGACACAGAGAGTGTGGGACACAGAGAGCGAGGGACACAGAGAGTGAGGGGCACAGAGAGCGAGGGACACAGAGAGAGCGAGGGACACACAGAGAGCGAGGGACACAGAGAGAGCGAGGGACACACAGAGAGCGAGGGACACAGAGAGAGCGAGGGGCAGAGAGAGAGCGAGGGACACAGAGAGCCAGGGACACAGAGAGAGCGAGGGACACACAGCGAGCGAGGGACACAGAGAGAGCGAGGGGCAGAGAGAGAGCGAGGGACACAGAGAGGGAGGGACACAGAGAGAGCGAGGGACACAGAGAGCGAGGGACACAGAGAGCGAAGGACACAGAGAGCACGAGTGACACAGAGAGCGCGAGGGACACAGAGAGCGCGAGCGACACAGACACCGGGAGGGACACAGAGACCGCGAGGGACAGAGAGAGAGTGGGGGACACAGAGAGAGCGAGGGTCACAGAGAGCAAGGGACACAGAGAGCGAGGGACACTTAGAGAGTGAAGGATACAGAGAGTGAGGGACACACTGAGAGAGTGTGGGACACAGAGAGCGAGTGACACAGAGAGCGCGAGGGGCACAGAGAGCGCGAGGGACACAGAGAGCGAGGGACACAGAGAGTGTGGAACACAGAGAGAGTGAGGGACACAGGGAGCGAGTGACACAGAGAGCGCGAGGGGCACAGAGAGCGCGAGGGGCACAGAGAGCGCGAGGGGCACAGAGAGCGAGGGACACAGAGAGCGAGGGACACAGAGAGTGTGGAACACAGTGAGTGAGGGACACAGAGAGAGCGAGGGACACAGAGATAGCGAGGGACACAGAGAGTGAGGGACGCACAGAGAGAACGAGGGACACAGAGAGCGAGGGACACAGAGAGCGAGGGAAACACAGAGAGAGTGAGGGACACAGAGAGTGAGGTACACAGAGAGCGAGGGAAACAGAGAGAGCGAGGGACACAGAGAGCGAGGGACACACAGAGAGCGAGGGACACAGAGAGTGCGAGGGACACAGAGAGTGAGGAACACAGAGAGCGAGGGAAACAGAGAGAGCGAGGGACACAGAGAGAGAGTGAGGGACACAGAGAGTGAGGTACACAGAGAGCGAGGGAAACAGAGAGAGCGAGGGACACAGAGAGCGAGGGACACACAGAGAGACTGAGGGACACAGAGAGTGTGGAACACAGAGAGTGAGGGACACAGAGAGAGCGAGGGACACAGAGAGAGCGAGGGACACAGAGAGAGTGAGGGACACAGAGAGTGAGGGACACAGAGAGCGAGGGAAACACAGAGAGAGTGAGGGACACAGAGAGTGAGGTACACAGAGAGCGAGGGAAACAGAGAGAGCGAGGGACACAGAGAGCGAGGGACACACAGAGAGACTGAGGGACACAGAGAGTGTGGAACACAGAGAGTGAGGGACACAGAGAGAGCGAGGGACACAGAGAGAGCGAGGGACACAGAGAGAGTGAGGGACACAGAGAGAGTGAGGGACACAGATCGAGGGGCACAGACAGAGCGAGGGACACAGAGAGAGCGAGGGACACACAGAAAGGGAGGGACACAGAGAGATTGAGGGACACAGAGAGCGAGGGACACACAGAGAGAGTGTGGGACACAGAGAGAGTGAGAGACACAGAGAGACTGAGGGACACAAGGAGAGCGAGGAACACAGAGAGAGCGAATGACACAGAGAGCGAGGGACACAGAGAGCAAGGGACACAGAGAGCGAATGACACAGAGAGAGTGAGGGACCCAGAGGGAGCGAGGGACCCAGAGAGAGTGAGGGACGTAGAGAGCGCGAGGGACACAGAGAGTGAGGGACACAGAGAGAGTGAGGGACCCAGAGGGAGCGAGGGACCCAGAGAGAGTGAGGGACGTAGAGAGCGCGAGGGACACAGAGAGTGAGGGACACAGAGAGAGTGAGGGGCACAGAGAGTGAGGGACACAGAGAGCGAGGGACACACAGAGAGAGCGAGAGACACAGAGAGTGAGGGACACAAAGAGAGTGAGGGACACAGAGAGCGAGGGTCACAGAGAGCAAGGGACACAGAGAGCGAGGGACACTTAGAGAGTGAAGGATACAGAGAGTGAGGGACACACTGAGAGAGTGTGGGACACAGAGAGCGAGTGACACAGAGAGCGCGAGAGGCACAGAGAGCGCGAGGGACACAGAGAGCGAGGGACACAGAGAGAGAGCGAGGGACACAGAGAGAGAGCGAGGGACACAGAGAGTGAGGGACACACAGAGAGAGCGAGGGACACAGACAGAGCAAGGGACACAGAGAGAGTGAGGGACACAGAGAGTGAGGAACACAGAGAGCGAGGGAAACAGAGAGAGCGAGGGACACAGAGAGCGAGGGACACACAGAGAGAGTGAGGGACACAGAGAGTGTGGAACACAGAGAGCGAGGGACACAGAGAGAGCGAGGGACACAGAGAGAGCGAGGGACACAGAGAGAGTGAGGGATTCAGAGAGAGTGGGGGACAAAGAGCGAGGGACACAGACAGAGCGAGGGTCACAGAGAGCAAGGGACACAGAGAGTGAGGGACACAGAGAGTGAGGGACACAGAGAGAGTGAGGGACCCAGAGGGAGCGAGGGACCCAGAGAGAGCGAGGGACGCAGAGAGCGCGAGGGACACAGAGAGTGAGGGACACAGAGAGAGTGAGGGGCACAGAGAGTGAGGGACACAGAGAGCGAGGGACACACAGGGAGAGCGAGAGACACAGAGAGTGAGGGACACAGAGAGAGTGAGGGACACAGAGAGCGAGGGTCACAGAGAGCAAGGGACACAGAGAGTGAGGGACACTTAGAGAGTGAAGGATACAGAGAGTGAGGGACACACTGAGAGAGTGTGGGACACAGAGAGCGAGTGACACAGAGAGCGCGAGGGGCACAGAGAGCGCGAGGGACACAGAGAGAGTGGGACACAGAGAGCGAGGGACACACAGAGAGAGCGAGGGACACAGACAGAGCAAGGGACACAGAGAGAGTGAGGGACACAGAGAGTGAGGAACACAGAGAGCGAGGGACACACAGAGAGAGCGAGGGACACAGAGAGCGAGGGACACACAGAGAGAGTGAGGGAAACAGAGAGAGCGAGGGACACAGAGAGCGAGGGACACACAGAGAGAGTGAGGGACACAGAGAATGTGGAACACAGAGAGAGCGAGGGACACAGAGAGAGCGAGGGACACAGAGAGAGCGAGGGGCAGAGAGAGAGTGAGGGACACAGAGAGAGTGAGGGACACAGAGAGAGTGGGGGACACAGAGCGAGGGACACAGACAGAGCGAGGGACACAGACAGAGCGAGGGACACAGAGTGAGCGAGGGACACACAGAAAGGGAGGGACACAGAGAGAGTGAGGGACACAGAGAGCCCGAGTGACACAGAGAGAGCGAGGACACAGAGAGCGAGGGACACAGAGAGAGTGAGGGACACAGAGAGAGTGAGGGACACAGACAGAGCGAGGGACACACAGAAAGGGAGGGACACAGAGAGAGTGAGGGACACAGAGAGCCCGAGTGACACAGAGAGAGCGAGGACACAGAGAGCGAGGGACACAGAGAGAGTGAGGGACACAGAGAGAGTGAGGGACACACAGAAAGGGAGGGACACAGAGAGAGTGAGGGACACAGAGAGCCCGAGTGACACAGAGAGAGCGAGGACACAGAGAGAGTGAGGGATTCAGAGAGAGTGGGGGACAAAGAGCGAGGGACACAGACAGAGCGAGGGTCACAGAGAGCAAGGGACACAGAGAGTGAGGGACACAGAGAGAGTGAGGGACACAGAGAGAGTGGGGGACACAGAGCGAGGGACACAGACAGAGCGAGGGACACAGACAGAGCGAGGGACACAGAGAGAGCGAGGGACACACAGAAAGGGAGCGAGGGACACAGAGAGAGTGAGGGACACAGAGAGAGTGGGGGACACAGAGCGAGGGACACAGACAGAGCGAGGGACACAGACAGAGCGAGGGACACAGAGAGAGCGAGGGACACACAGAAAGGGAGGGACACAGAGAGAGTGAGGGACACAGAGAGCCCGAGTGACACAGAGAGAGCGAGGACACAGAGAGCGAGGGACACAGAGAGCGAGGGACACACAGAGATAGCGAGGGACACAGAGAGTGAGGGACACACAGAGAGAGTGTGGGACACAGAGAGAGTGAATGACACAGAGAGAGAGTGTGGGACACAGAGAATGAGGGACACACAGACAGAGCCATGGACACAGAGAGAGCGAGGGACACAGAGAGCGAAGGACACACAGAGAGAGCGAGGGACATAGAGAGCGAGGGACACACAGAGAGAGTGTGGGACACAGAGAGAGTGAGAGACACAGAGAGAGTGAGGGACACAGAGAGCGAGGGACACAGAGAGCGAGGGACACAGAGAGTGAGGGACACAGAGAGAGTGAGGGACCCAGAGGGAGCGAGGGACACAGAGAGAGCGAGGGACGCAGAGAGTGCGAGGGACACAGAGAGTGAGGGACACAGAGAGAGTGAGGGGCACAGAGAGTGAGGGACACAGAGAGAGTGAGGGGCACAGAGAGCGAGGGACACACAGAGAGAGCGAGAGACACAGAGAGTGAGGGACACAGAGAGAGTGAGGGACACAGAGAGTGAGGGCCACTGAGAGAGTGAGGGACAGAGAGTGAGTGAGGGACACACAGAGAGAGTGAGGGACACAGAGAGCGAGGGACACAGAGAGTGTGGGACACATAGATCGAGGGACACCGAGAGTGTGGGACACATAGATCGAGGGACACAGAGAGGGAGGGACACAGAGAGTGAGGGACACACTGATCGAGGGACACAGAGAGTGAGGGACACAGAGAGTGAGGGACACACAGAGCGAGGGACACAGAGAGTGTGGGAGACAGAGAGCGAGGGACACAGAGAGCGAGTAGCACAGAGCATGAGGGACACAAAGAGTGAGGGACACAGAGAGCGAGGGACACACGGAGAGAGCCAGGGACACAGAGAGCGCGAGGGACACAGAGAGCCAGGGACACAGAGAGAGCGAGGGACACACAGCGAGCGAGGGACACAGAGAGAGCGAGGGGCAGAGAGAGAGCGAGGGACACAGAGAGCGAGAGACACAGAGAGAGCGAGGGACACAGAGTGCGAAGGATACAGAGAGCACGCGTGACACAGACACCGGGAGGGACACAGAGAGAGTGGGGGACACAGAGAGAGCGAGGGTCACAGAGAGAGCAAGGGACACAGAAAGGGAGGGACACAGGGAGAGCGAGGGACACAGAGTGAGCGAGGGACACAGAGAGAGTGAGGGACACAGATAGCGAGGGACACAGAGAGTGAGGGACACAGAGAGAGCGGGGGACACAGAGAGCGCGAGGGACTCAGAGAGAGCCAGGGACACAGAGAGCGCGAGGAACACAGAGAGCCAGGGACACACAGCGAGCGAGGGACACAGAGAGAGCGAGGGGCAGAGAGAGAGCGAGGGAAACAGAGAGCGAGAGACACAGAGAGAGCGAGGGACACAGAGTGCGAAGGATACAGAGAGCACGAGTGACACAGACACCGGGAGGGACACAGAGAGAGTGGGGGACACAGAGAGAGCGAGGGTCACAGAGAGAGCAAGGGACACAGAAAGGGAGGGACACAGGGAGAGCGAGGGACACAGAGTGAGCGAGGGACACAGAGAGAGTGAGGGACACAGATAGCGAGGGACACAGAGAGTGAGGGACACAGAGAGAGCGGGGGACACAGAGAGCGCGAGGGACTCAGAGAGAGCCAGGGACACAGAGAGCGCGAGGAACACAGAGAGCCAGTGACACACAGCGAGCGAGGGACACAGAGAGAGCGAGGGGCAGAGAGAGAGCGAGGGAAACAGAGAGCGAGGGACACAGGGAGAGCGAGGGACACAGAGAGAGCGAGGGGCAGAGAGAGAGCGAGGGATACAGAGAGCGAGAGACACAGAGAGAGCGAGGGACACAGAGTGCGAAGGACACTGAGAGCACGAGTGACACAGAGAGCGCGAGGGACACAGAGAGAGTGAGGGACACAGAGAGCGAGGGACACAGAGAGAGCAAGGGACACAGAGAGCGAGGGACTCAGAGAGAATGAGGGACACAGAGAGAGTTAGAGACACAGAGAGCGAGGGACACAGTGAGCGAGGGACACAGAGAGAGCAAGGGACACAGAGAGCGAGGGACTCAGAGAGAGTGAGGGACACAGAGAGAGTGAGGGACACAGAGAGCGAGGGACACAGTGAGCGAGGGACACAGAGAGAACAAGGGACACAGAAAGGGAGGGACACAGGGAGAGCGAGGGACACAGAGTGAGCGAGGGACACAGAGAGAGTGAGGGACACAGAGAGCGAGGGACACAGAGTGAGCGAGGGACACAGAGAGAGTGAGGGACACAGAGAGCGAGGGACACAGAGAGCGAGGGACACAGAGAGAGCCAGGGACACAGAGAGCGCGAGGGACTCAGAGAGAGCCAGGGATACAGAGAGCACGAGGGACACAGAGAGCCAGGGACACAGAGAGAGCGAGGGATACACAGCGAGCGAGGGACACAGAGAGAGCGAGGGGCAGAGAGAGAGCGAGGGATACAGAGAGCGAGAGACACAGAGAGAGCGAGGGACACAGAGTGCGAAGGACACTGAGAGCACGAGTGACACAGAGAGCGCGAGGGACACACAGAGCGCGAGCGAGACAGACACTGGGAGGGACACAGAGACCTCGAGGGACAGAGAGAGAGTGGGGGACACAGAGAGAGCGAGGGTCACAGAGAGCAAGGGACACAGAGAGCGAGGGACACTTAGAGAGTGAAGGATACAGAGAGTGAGGGACACACTGAGAGAGTGTGGGACACAGAGAGCGAGTGACACAGAGAGCGCGAGGGACACAGAGCGCGAGGGACACAGAGAGCGAGGGACACAGAGAGTGTGGGACACAGAGAGAGTGAGGGACACAGAGAGAGCGAGGGACACAGAGAGAGCGAGGGACACAGAGAGCGAGGGACACACAGAGAGAGCGAGGGACACAGACAGAGCCAGGGACACAGAGAGAGCGAGGGACATAGAGAGCGAGGGACACAGAGAGCGAGGGACACAGAGAGAGCGAGGGACACACAGAGAGAACGAGGGACACTGAGAGCGAGGGACACAGAGAGCGAGGGTCACACAGAGAGAGTGAGGGACACAGAGAGTGAGGAACACAGAGAGCGAGGGAAACAGAGAGAGCGAGGGACACAGAGAGCGAGGGACACAGAGAGCGAGGGACACCGAGAGTGTGGGACACATAGATCGAGGGACACAGAGAGTGAGGGACACAGAGAGTGAGGGACACACAGAGCGAGGGACACAGAGAGTGTGGGACACATAGATCGAGGGACACAGAGAGCGAGGGACACATGGAGAGAGCGAGGGACACAGAGAGTGAGGGACACAGAGAGAGTGAGGGATACAGAGAGCGAGGGACACAGAGAGCGAGGGACACAGAGAGAGTCACCGACACAGAGAGTGAGGGCCAGAGAGAGAGTGAGGGACAGAGAGAGAGTGAGGGACACAGAGAGAGTGAGGGTCACATAGAGTGAGGGGCATAGAGAGAGTGAGGGACACAGAGAGTGAGGAACACAGAGAGGGAGGGACACAGAGAGAGCGAGGGACACAGAGAGCGAGGGACACAGAGAGAGCAAGGGACACAGAGAGAGTGAGCGACTCAGGGAGAGCGAGGGACACAGAGAGAGTGAGGGACAGAGAGAGAGCGAGGGACACAGAGAGCGCGAGGGACACAGCAAGAGCGAGGGACACACAGAAAGGGAGGGACACAGACAGAGCCACACACAGACACAAACTCAAGACAGGCTGCGTCAATACATCTTTCAAATGGAGCGAGATCCATTCTCCACCTTTAACTTGGAGAGGTGTATCTGGCCTGTGTGTGACCCAAGTCACACACTGACTCTGAACATCCTCACAGCAGCTTGGGGACAGACTTTTCTAAAGCACTTTTCAGAACCTTTGGGTATCACAAACTGCTTCACAGGCAATGGAGCCCTTTTGAAATCTAGTCAGGAGTAATTTAGGAAATGGACCAGCTAATTTCAGAGAGAGACACAGAAACAGGATGAGATTGTGCTGTACATGTTTCAGAGCTGTCACTGAGACACACACGAGATGTACAATATCAATTATTATTCTGAAGCATGTGATTAAATCAGCCCTGAGACTGAATTCCAGTGTTTCAGAGTAAAGCTCCATCTACACTGTCCATCAAACACTCACAACGCAAATACTGTCTGTGCTTAAATACAGAGTCAAAATCCCTCTGTCCTGTCCAAAGAATTTTTCATTGCAGATAGTTATTTTTATTTTATGGAAAAGCAGAACTCAAATTGCACAGACTCCCAGGGTGGACTCGTTTATTTCAGCCCTTCACATTCAAACGTGAAGTTTAAGCTCCGATTACAGGTGTCTGCTTGTCTCTGTTTGTATATTCTCTGTTACTGTTGTTTTGTCACTTGTCTGAAGCATTTGAATAATAGGCCTTGGTTAATCAATCCTTCCTCACAGCACATGGAAGTTGTGAATCTTCAAGGCTGTCAGTCTGATATAGATAACAAAAAAATACATCCTTTGATCAATCCATTCCCCAACCCTAAATAGATCTCACACATTTCCACAATGCAGGAATATCTCCATCAAAACTTCCAATCCGTTCCCAATACTCTTGTTAACATTTGCCTGTATAACCTAAATTCCACTGACAGATTCCGAAAGCTGCACAGAAAAATGACTGGGTATTTTAAACTTTGAAACAAAACTATTTGAACTTGTGCTTCAATCCTATTGTACAGAAATGTTGTCCGGTGGGCTGACAGTTTCTCAGTAAGGCTGAAACATTGAGGTACGCCTCGCACTGCACTTGACAACATTTGTGGCACTTCAGGCAAGAGAGAGAGAGTGAGGGACACAGCGAGAGAGAGTGAGGGGCACAGCGAGAGAGAGTGAGGGACACAGCGAGAGAGAGTGAGGGACACAGCGAGAGAGTGAGGGGCACAGCGAGAGAGTGAGGGACACAGAGAGAGAGAGTGAGGGACACAGCGAGAGAGAGTGAGGGACACAGAGAGAGAGAGTGAGGGACACAGCGAGAGAGAGTGTGGGACACAGCGAGAGAGAGTGAGGGACACAGCGAGAGAGAGTGAGGGACACAGCGAGAGAGAGTGAGGGACACAGCGAGAGAGAGTGAGGGACACAGCGAGAGAGTGAGGGACACAGCGAGAGAGAGTGAGGGACACAGAGAGAGAGAGAGTGAGGGACACAGCGAGAGAGAGTGAGGGACACAGCGAGAGAGAGTGAGGGACACAGCGAGAGAGAGTGAGGGACACAGCGAGAGAGAGTGTGGGACACAGCGAGAGAGAGTGAGGGGCACAGCGAGAGAGAGTGAGGGACACAGAGAGAGAGAGGGTCACAGAGTGAGCGAGGGACACAGAGAGAGTGAGGGACACAGATAGCGAGGGACACAGAGAGCGAGGGACACAAAGAGAGCCAGGGACACAGAGAGCGCGAGGGACTCAGAGAGAGCCAGGGACACAGAGAGCGCGAGGGACTCAGAGAGAGCCAGGGACACAGAGAGCCAGGGACACAGAGAGAGCGAGGGACACAGAGAGAGTGAGGGACACAGAGAGAGCGAGGGGCAGAGAGAGCGAGGGACACAGAGAGAGCCAGGGACACAGAGAGCCAGGGACACAGAGAGAGCGAGGGACACAGAGAGAGCGAGGGACACAGAGAGCGAGAGACACAGAGAGCCAGGGACACAGAGAGAGCGAGGGATACACAGCGAGCGAGGGACACAGAGAGAGCGAGGGGCAGAGAGAGAGCGAGGGACACAGAGAGCGAGAGACACAGAGAGAGCGAGGGACACAGAGAGCACGAGTGACACAAAGAGCGCGAGGGACACAGAGAGAGTGAGGGACACAGAGAGAGTGAGGGACACAGAGAGAGTGAGGGACACAGAGAGCGAGGGACACAGTGAGCGAGGGACACAGAGAGAGCAAGGGACACAGAAAGGGAGGGACACAGGGAGAGCGAGGGACACAGAGTGAGCGAGGGACACAGAGAGAGTGAGGGACTCAGAGAGAATGAGGGACACAGAGAGAGCAAGGGACACAGAGAGTGAGGGACTCAGAGAGAGTGAGGGACACAGAGAGAGTGAGGGACACAGAGAGCGAGGGACACAGTGAGCGAGGGACACAGAGAGAGCAAGGGACACAGAAAGGGAGGGACACAGGGAGAGCGAGGGACACAGAGTGAGCGAGGGACACAGAGAGAGTGAGGGACACAGAGAGCGAGGGACACAGAGAGCGAGGGACACAGAGAGAGCCAGGGACACAGAGAGCGCGAGGGACTCAGAGAGAGCCAGGGACACAGAGAGCGCGAGGGACACACAGCGAGCGAGGGACACAGAGAGAGCGAGGGACAGCGAGAGAGCGAGGGACACAGAGAGCGAGGGACACAGCGAGCGAGGGACACATAGAGAGCGAGGGGCAGAGAGAGAGCGAGGGATACAGAGAGCGAGAGACACAGAGAGAGCGAGGGACACAGAGTGCGAAGGACACTGAGAGCACGAGTGACACAGAGAGCGCGAGGGACACAGAGAGCGCGAGTGACACAGAGAGCGCGAGGGACACAGAGAGCGCGAGCGGCACAGGCACCGGGAGGGACACAGAGACCGTGAGGGACAGAGAGAGAGTGGGGGACACAGAGAGAGCGAGGGTCACAGAGAGAGCAAGGGACACAGAGAGCGAGGGACACTTAGAGAGTGAAGGATACAGAGAGTGAGGGACACACTGAGAGAGTGTGGGACACAGAGAGCGAGTGACACAGAGAGCGCGAGGGACACAGAGAGCGCGAGGGACACAGAGAGCGAGGGACACAGAGAGTGTGGGACACAGAGAGAGTGAGGGACACAGAGAGAGCGAGGGACACAGAGAGAGCGAGGGACAGAGAGAGCGAGGGACACAGAGAGCGAGGGACACACAGAGAGAGCGAGGGACACAGACAGAGCCAGGGACACAGAGAGAGTGAGGGACATAGAGAGCGAGGGACACACAGAGAAAACGAGGGACACAGAGAGCGAGGGACACAGAGAGCGAGGGTCACACAGAGAGAGTGAGGGACACAGAGAGTGAGGAACACAGAGAGCGAGGGAAACAGAGAGAGCGAGGGACACAGAGAGTGAGGGACACAGAGAGCGAGGGACACAGAGAGAGTGAGGGACACAGAGAGCGAGGGACACCGAGAGTGTGGGCCACATAGATCGAGGGACACAGAGAGTGAGGGACACAGAGAGTGAGGGACACACAGAGCGAGGGACACAGAGAGTGTGGGACACATAGATCGAGGGACACAGAGAGCGAGGGACACATGGAGAGAGCGAGGGACACAGAGATTGAGGGACACAGAGACAGTGAGGGACACAGAGAGTGAGGGACAGAGAGAGAGTGAGGGACACAGAGAGTGAGGAACACAGAGAGGGAGGGACACAGAGAGAGCGAGGGACACAGAGAGCGAGGGACACAGAGAGAGTCACCGACACAGAGAGTGAGGGCCAGAGAGTGAGGGACAGAGAGAGAGTGAGGGACACAGAGAGAGTGAGGGTCACAGAGAGAGTGAGGGTCACAGAGAGTGAGGGGCACAGAGAGAGTGAGGGACACAGAGAGTGAGGAACACAGAGAGGGAGGGACACAGAGAGAGCGAGGGACACAGAGAGCGAGGGACACAGAGAGTGAGGGACAGAGAGAGAGTGAGGGACAGAGAGAGAGTGAGGGACACAGAGAGAGTGAGGGTCACAGAGAGTGAGGGGCACAGAGAGAGTGAGGGACACAGAGAGTGAGGAACACAGAGAGGGAGGGACACAGAGAGAGCGAGGGACACAGAGAGTGAGGAACACAGAGAGGGAGGGACACAGAGAGAGCGAGGGACACAGAGAGCGAGGGACACAGAGAGAGCAAGGGACACAGAGAGAGTGAGCGACTCAGGGAGAGCGAGGGACACAGAGAGAGTGAGGGACACAGAGAGAGCGAGGGACACAGAGAGCGCGAGGGACACAGCGAGAGCGAGGGACACACAGAAAGGGAGGGACACAGACAGAGCCACACACAGACACAAACTCAAGACAGGCTGCGTCAATACATCTTTCAAATGGAGCGAGATCCATTCTCCACCTTTAACTTGGAGAGGTGTATCTGGCCTGTGTGTGACCCAAGTCACACACTGACTCTGAACATCCTCACAGCAGCTTGGGGACAGACTTTTCTAAAGCACTTTTCATAACCTTTGGGTATCACAAACTGCTTCACAGGCAATGGAGCCCTTTTGAAATCTCGTCAGGAGTAATTTAGGAAATGGACCAGCTAATTTCAGAGAGAGACACAGAAACAGGATGAGATTGTGCTGTACATGTTTCAGAGCTGTCACTGAGACACACACGAGATGTACAACATCAATTATTATTCTGAAGCATGTGATTAAATCAGCCCTGAGACTGAATTCCAGTGTTTCAGAGTAAAGCTCCATCTACACTGCCCATCAAACACTCACAACACAAATACTGTCTGGGGTTAAATACAGAGTCAAGATCCCTCTGTCCTGTCCAAAGAATTTTTCATTGCAGATAGTTATATTTATTTTATGGAAAAGCAGAACTCAAATTGCACCGAATCCCAGGGTGGACTCTTGTTTATTTCAGCCCTTCACATTCAAACGTGAAGTTTAAGCTCCGATTACAGGTGTCTGCTTGTCTCTGTTTGTATATTCTCTGTTACTGTTGTTTTGTCACTTGTCTGAAGCATTTGAATAATAGGCCTTGGTTAATCAATCCTTCCTCACAGCACATGGAAGTTGTGAATCTTCAAGGCTGTCAGTCTGATATAGATAACAAAAAAATACATCCTTTGATCAATCCATTCCCCAACCCTAAATAGATCTCACACATTTCCATAATGCAGGAATATCTCCATCAAAACTTCCAATCCGTTCCCAATACTCTTGTTAACATTTGCCTGTATAACCTAAATTCCACTGACAGATTCCGAAAGCTGCACAGAAAAATGACTGGGTATTTTAAACTTTGAAACAAAACTATTTGAACTTGTGCTTCAATCCTATTGTACAGAAATGTTGTCCGGTGGGCTGACAGTTTCTCAGTAAGACTGAAACATTGAGGTACGCCTCGCACTGCACTTGACAACATTTGTGGCACTTCAGGCAAGAGAGAGAGAGTGAGGGACACAGCAAGAGAGAGTGAGGGGCACAGCGAGAGAGTGAGGGGCACAGCGAGAGAGAGTGAGGGACACAGCGAGAGAGAGTGAGGGGCACAGCGAGAGAGAGTGAGGGACACAGCGAGAGAGAGTGAGGGACACAGAGAGAGAGTGAGGGGCACAGCGAGAGAGAGTGAGGGACACAGCGAGAGAGAGTGATGGAAACAACGAGAGAGAGTGAGGGACACAGCGAGAGAATGAGGGACACAGCGAGAGAGAGTGAGGGACACAGCGAGAGAGAGTGAGGGACAGAGAGAGAGTGTGAGGGGCGCAGCGAGAGAGGGACATAGAGAGCGAGGGACACAGAGAGCGAGGGACACACAGAGAGAGCGAGGGACACAGACAGAGCAAGGGACACAGAGAGAGCGAGGGACATAGAGAGCGAGGGACATAGGGAGCAAGGGACGCACAGAGAGAACGAGGGACACAGAGAGCGAGGGAAACAGAGAGAGCGAGGGAAACAGAGAGAGCGAGGGAAACAGAGAGAGCGAGGGAAACAGAGAGAGCGAGGGACACAGAGAGAGTGAGGGACACAGAGAGAGTGAGTGACACAGAGCGAGGGACACAGACAGAGCGAGGAACACAGACAGAGCGAGGGACACAGAGAGAGCGAGGGACACACAAAGGGAGGGACACAGAGAGAGTGAGGGACACAGAGAGCGCGAGTGACACAGAAAGAGCGAGGACACAGAGAGCGAGGGACACAGAGAGCGAGGGAAACAGAGAGAGCGAGGGACACAGAGAGCGAGGGACACACAGAGAGAGTGAGGGACACAGAGAGTGTGGGACACAGAGAGCGAGGGAAACAGAGAGAGCGAGGGACACAGAGAGAGTGAGGGACACACAGAGAGAGTGAGTGACACAGAGCGAGGGACACAGACAGAGCGAGGAACACAGACAGAGCGAGGGACACAGAGAGAGCGAGTGACACAGAAAGAGCGAGGACACAGAGAGCGAGGGACACAGAGAGCGAGGGACACACAGAGATAGCGAGGGACACACAGAGATAGCGAGGGACACAGAGAGCGAGGGACACACAGAGATAGCGAGGGACACAGAGAGTGAGAGACACACAGAGAGAGTGTGGGACACAGAGAGAGTGAGTGACACAGTGAGAGAGTGTGGGACACAGAGAGTGAGGGACACAGAGAGAGAGTGTGGGACACAGAGAGTGAGGGACACACAGACAGAGCCAGGGACACAGAGAGAGCGAGGAACACAGAGAGCAAGGGACACACAGAGAGAGCGAGGGACACAGTGAGCGAGGGACACACAGAGAGAGTGTGGGACACAGAGAGAGTGAGAGACACAGAGAGAGTGAGGGACACACAGAGAGCGAGGAACACAGAGAGAGCGAATGACACAGAGAGCGAGGGACACAGAGAGCGAGGGACACAGAGAGTGAGGGACACAGAGAGAGTGAGGGACCAGAGGGAGCGAGGGACCCAGAGAGAGCGAGGGACGCAGAGAGCGCGAAGGACACAGAGAGTGAGGGACACACAGAGAGCGAGGGACACAGAGAGCGAGGGACACAGAGAGCGAGGGACACACAGAGAGAGCGAGAGACTCAGAGAATGCGGGACACAGAGAGAGTGAGGGACACAGAGAGCGAGGGACACAGAGAAAGTCAGGGACACAGAGAGTGAGGGCCACAGAGAGAGTGAGGGACAGAGAGTGAGTGAGGGACACAGAGAGAGTGAGGGTCACAGAGAGTGAGGGGCACAGAGAGAGTGAGGTACACCGAGAGTGAGGAACACAGAGAGTGAGGGACACAGAGAGAGTGAGGTACACCGAGAGTGAGCGACACAGCGAGAGCGAGGGACACAGAGAGAGGGAGGGACACAGAGAGAGCGAGGGACACACAGAGCGAGGGACACAGAGAGAGCAAGAGGAACAGAGAGAGTGAGCTACTCAGGGAGAGCGAGGGACACAGAGAGAGTGAGGGACACAGAGAGAGCGAGGGACACAGAGAGCGCGAGGGACACAGCGAGAGCGAGGGAAACACAGAAAGGGAGGGACACAGACAGAGCGAGGGTCACAGACCGAGCTACACAGAGAGCGCGAGGGACACAGAGAGAGCGAGGGACACAGAGAGTGTGGGACACAGAGAGCGAGAGACACAGAGAGTGAGGGACACAGAGAGTGAGGGACACAGAGAGTGAGGGACACAGAGAGCGAGGGACACAAAGGGCAAGGGACACAGAGAGTGTGGGACACAGAGAGTGTGGGACACAGAGAGCGAGGGACACAGAGAGTGAGGGACACAGAGAGTGAGGGGCACAGAGAGAGCGAGGGACACAGAGAGCCAGGGACACAGAGGGAGCGAGGGACACACAGAAAGGGAGGGACACAGACAGAGCGAGAGTCACAGACCGAGCTACACAGAGAGCGCGAGGGACACAGAGAGAGCGAGGGACACAAAGAGCGAGGGACACAGAGCACGAGGGACACAGAGAGCGAGGGACACAGAGAGTGTGGGACACAGAGAGCGAGGGACACAGAGAGTGAGGGAAACAGAGAGTGAGGGAAACACAGAGCGAGGGACACAGAGAGTGTGGGACACAGAGAGCGAGGGACACAGAGAGCGCGTAGCACAGAGCATGAGGGACACAAAGAGTGAGGGGCACAGAGAGCGAGGGACACAAAGGGCAAGGGGCACAGAGAGTGTGGGACACAGAGAGTGTGGGACACAGAGAGCGAGGGACACAGAGAGCGAGGGACACAGAGAGTGAGGGGCACAGAGAGCGAGGGACACAGAGAGAGCGAGGGACACACAGAGAGCGAGGGACACAGCGAGAGCGAGGGACACACAGAGAGCGAGGGACACAGAGAGAGCGAGGGGCAGAGAGAGAGCGAGGGACACAGAGAGCCAGGGACACAGAGAGAGCGAGGGACACACAGCGAGCGAGGGACACAGAGAGAGCGAGGGTCACAGAGAGCAAGGGACACAGAGAGTGAGGGACACAGAGAGTGAGGGACAGAGAGAGAGTGAGGGACACAGCGAGAGAGAGAGTGAGGGACGCAGCTAGAGAGAGTGAGGGGCACAGCGAGAGAAAGTGAGGGACACAGAGAGAGAAAGTGAGGGACACAGCAAGAGAGAGTGAGGGACAGAGAGAGAGAGAGTGAGGGACACAGCAAGAGAGAGTGAGGGGCACAGCGAGAGAGAGTGAGGGACACAGAGAGAGAGTGAGAGACACAGCGAGAGAGAGTGAGAGACACAGCGAGAGCGAGAGTGAGGGACGCAGCGAGAGAGAGTGAGGGGCGCAGCGAGAGAGAGTGAGGGACACAGAGAGAGAATGAGGGACACAGCAAGAGAGAGTGAGGGACACAGCGAGAGAGAGAGTGAGGGACGCAGCTAGAGAGAGTGAGGGACACAGCGAGAGAGAGTGAGGGACACAGCGAGAGAGAGTGAGGGACACAGCGAGAGAGAGTGAGGGACACAGCGAGAGAGAGTGAGGGACACAGCGAGAGAGTGATGGACACAACGAGAGAGAGTGAGGGACACAGAGAGAGAAAGTGAGGGACACAGCGAGAGAGAGTGAGGGACAGAGAGAGAGAGTGAGGGACACAGCAAGAGAGAGTGAGGGACACAGCGAGAGAAAGTGAGGGACACAGCGAGAGAGAGTGAGGGACACAGCGAGAGAGAGTGAGGGGCACAGCGAGAGAGAGTGAGGGACGCAGAGAGAGAGAGTGAGGGACACAGCGAGAGAGAGTGAGGGACACAGCGAGAGAAAGTGAGGGACACAGAGAGAGAAAGTGAGGGACACAGCGAGAGAGAGTGAGGGACAGAGAGAGAGAGTGAGGGACACAGCAAGAGAGAGTGAGGGACACATCGAGAGAAAGTGAGGGACACAGCGAGAGAGAGTGAGGGACAGAGAGAGAGAGTGAGGGACACAGCGAGAGAGAGAGTGAGGGACAGAGAGAGAGAGTGAGGGACACAGCGAGAGAGAGTGAGGGACACAGCGAGAGAAAGTGAGGGACACAGAGAGAGAAAGTGAGGGACACAGCAAGAGAGAGTGAGGGGCACAGCGAGAGAGAGTGAGGGACACAGAGAGAGACAGTGAGGGACACAGCGAGAGAGAGTGAGGGACACAGCGAGAGAGAGTGAGGGACACAGCGAGAGAGAGTGAGGGGCGCAGCGAGAGAGAGAGTGAGGGACACAGCGAGAGAGAGTGAGGGACACAGCGAGAGAGAGTGAGGGACTCAGCGAGAGAGAGTGAGGGACACAGAGAGAGAGAGTGAGGGACACAGCGAGAGAGAGTGAGGGACACAGCGAGAGAGAGTGAGGGACACAGAGAGAGAGTGTGAGGGACTCAGCGAGAGAGAGTGAGGGACAGAGAGAGAGAGTGAGGGACACAGCGAGAGAGTGTGAGGGACGCAGCGAGAGAGAGTGAGAGACACAGCGAGAGAGAGTGAGGGACACAGCGAGAGCGAGAGTGAGGGACACAGCGAGAGAGAGTGAGGGACACAGCGAGAGAGAGTGAGGGACAGAGAGAGAGAGTGAGGGACACAGTGAGAGAGAGAGTGAGGGACACAGCGAGAGAGAGTGAGGGACACAGCGAGAGAGAGTGAGGGACACAGAGAGAGAGAGAGTGAGGGACACAGAGAGAGAGAGTGAGGGACACAGCGAGAGAGAATGAGGGACACAGCGAGAGAGAGTGAGGGACACAGCGAGAGAGAATGAGGGACACAGCGAGAGAGAGTGAGGGACACAGCGAGAGAGAGTGAGGGACACAGTGAGAGAGAGTCAGGGACACAGCGAGAGAGAGTGAGGGACACAGTGAGAGAGAGAGTGAGGGACGCAGCGAGAGAGAGTGAGGGGCGCAGCGAGAGAGAGTGAGGGACACAGCGAGAGAGTGAGGGACACAGCGAGAGAGTGAGGGACGCAGCGAGAGAGAGTGAGGGACACAGCGAGAGAGAGTCAGGGACACAGCGAGAGAGAATGAGGGACACAGCGAGAGAGAGTGAGGGACACAGCGAGAGAGAGTGAGGGACACAGCGAGAGAGAGTGAGGGACACAGCGAGAGAGAGTGAGGGACGCAGAGAGAGAGAGTGAGGGACACAGAGAGAGAGAGAGTGTGGGACACAACGAGAGAGTGTGAGGGACACAGCGAGAGAGAGTGAGGGACACAGCGAGAGAGAGTGAGGGACACAGCGAGAGAGTGAGTGAGGGACACAGCGAGAGAGAGTGAGGGACACAGCGAGAGAGAGTGAGGGACACAGCGAGAGAGAGTGAGGGACACAGCGAGAGAGAGAGTGAGGGACACAGCGAGAGAGAGTGTGAGGGACACAGCGAGAGAGAATGAGGGACACAGCGAGAGAGAGTGAGGGACACAGCGAGAGAGAGTGAGGGACACAGCGAGAGAGAGTGAGGGACACAGCGAGAGAGAATGAGGGACACAGCGAGAGAGAGTGAGGGACACAGCGAGAGAGAGTGAGGGGCACAGCGAGAGAGAGTGAGGGACACAGCGAGAGAGAATGAGGGACACAGCGAGAGAGAGTGAGGGACACAGCGAGAGAGTGAGTGAGGGACACAGCGAGAGAGAGTGAGGGACACAGCGAGAGAGAGTGAGGGACACAGCGAGAGAGAGTGAGGGACACAGCGAGAGAGAGTGAGGGACACAGCGAGAGAGAGTGAGGGACACAGCGAGAGAGTGAGGGATGCAGCGGGAGAGAGTGAGGGACGCAGCGAGAGAGAGTGAGGGATGCAGCGAGAGAGAGTGAGGGACACAGCGAGAGAGAGTGAGGGACACAGCGAGAGAGTGAGGGACACAGCGAGAGAGAGAGTGAGGGACACAGCGAGAGAGAGTGAGGGACACAGAGAGAGAGAGTGAGGGACACAGCGAGAGAGAGTGAGGGGCACAGCGAGAGAGAGTGAGGGGCACAGCGAGAGAGAGAGTGAGGGACACAGCGAGAGAGAGTGAGGGACACAGCGAGAGAGAGAGTGAGGGACACAGCGAGAGAGAGTGAGGGACACAGCAAGAGAGAGTGAGGGACACAGCGAGAGAGTGAGGGACACAGCGAGAGACAGTGAGGGACACAGCGAGAGAGAGAGTGAGGGATGCAGAGAGAGAGTGAGGGACACAGCGAGAGAGAGTGAGGGACACAGCGAGAGAGTGAGGGACACAGCGAGAGACAGTGAGGGACACAGCGAGAGAGAGTGAGGGACACAGCGAGAGAGAGTGAGGGACACAGCGAGAGAGTGAGGGACACAGCGAGAGAGAGAGGGACACAGCGAGTGAGAGAGGAGCACACCGAGTGAGGGAGGGACACAGCGAGAGAGCGAGGAACACAGCAAGAGTGAGGGGGACACAGCGAGTGAGAGAGGACCACAGCGAGAGAGAGTGAGGGACACAGCGAGAGAGAGAGGGACACAGCGAGAGAGAGAGGGACACAGCGAGAGAGAGAGGACCGCAGCGAGAGAGAGTGAGGGACACAGCGAGAGAGTGAGGGACACAGCGAGAGAGAGTGAGGGACACAGCGAGAGAGAGTGAGGGACACAGCGAGAGAGTGAGGGACACAGCGAGAGAGAGAGGGACACAACGAGAGAGAGAGGGACACGGCGAGAGAGTGAGGGACACAGCGAGAGAGAGAGGGACACAACGAGAGAGAGAGGGACACGGCGAGAGAGAGAGGGACACCGCGAGAGAGAGAGGGACACAACGAGAGAGAGAGGGATACAGCGAGAGAGAGTGAGGGACGCAGCGAGAGAGAGAGGGACACAGCGAGAGAGAGTGAGGGACACCGCGAGAGAGAGAGGGACACAACGAGAGAGAGAGGGACACAGCGAGAGAGAGTGAGGGACGCAGCAAGAGAGAGAGAGGGACACAACGAGAGAGAGTGAGGAACACAGCGAGAGAGAGTGAGGGACACAGCGAGAGAGAGTGAGGAACACAGACAGTGAGAGAGGACCGCAGCAAGAGAGAGAGAGGGACACAACGAGAGAGAGAGGGACACAACGAGAGGGACGGGTACACGGTGAGAGAGTGAGGGACACAGCGAGAGAGAGAGGGACACAACGAGAGAGAGTGAGGAACACAGACAGTGAGAGAGGACCGCAGCAAGAGAGAGAGAGGGACACAACGAGAGAGAGAGGGACACAACGAGAGGGACGGGTACACGGCGAGAGAGTGAGGGACGCAGCAAGAGAGAGTGAGGGGCACAGTGAGAGAGAGTGAGGGACACAGAGAGAGAGAGTGAGGGACACAGCGAGAGAGAGTGAGGGACACAGCGAGAGAGAGTGAGGGACACAGCGAGAGAGTGAGGGACACAGCGAGAGAGAGAGGGACACAACGAGAGAGAGAGGGACACGGCGAGAGAGAGAGGGACACCGCGAGAGAGAGAGGGACACAACGAGAGAGAGAGGGATACAGCGAGAGAGAGTGAGGGACGCAGCGAGAGAGAGAGGGACACAGCGAGAGAGAGTGAGGGACGCAGCAAGAGAGAGAGAGGGACACAACGAGAGAGAGTGAGGAACACAGCGAGAGAGAGAGGGACACAACGAGAGAGAGAGGGATACAGCGAGAGAGAGTGAGGGACGCAGCGAGAGAGAGAGGGACACAGCGAGAGAGAGTGAGGGACACCGCGAGAGAGAGAGGGACACAACGAGAGAGAGAGGGACACAGCGAGAGAGAGTGAGGGACGCAGCAAGAGAGAGAGAGGGACACAACGAGAGAGAGTGAGGAACACAGCGAGAGAGAGTGAGGGACACAGCGAGAGAGAGTGAGGAACACAGACAGTGAGAGAGGACCGCAGCAAGAGAGAGAGAGGGATACAACGAGAGAGAGAGGGACACAACGAGAGGGACGGGTACACGGTGAGAGAGTGAGGGACACAGCGAGAGAGAGAGGGACACAACGAGAGAGAGTGAGGAACACAGACAGTGAGAGAGGACCGCAGCAAGAGAGAGAGAGGGACACAACGAGAGAGAGAGGGACACAACGAGAGGGACGGGTACACGGCGAGAGAGTGAGGGACGCAGCGAGAGAGAGTGAGGGGCACAGAGAGAGAGAGTGAGGGACACAGCGAGAGAGAGTGAGGGACACAGCGAGAGAGAGTGAGGGACACAGCGAGAGAGAGAGTGAGGGACACAGCGAGAGAGAGAGGGACACAACGAGAGAGAGAGGGGCACAGCGAGACAGAGAGGAGCACACCGAGTGAGGGAGGGACACAGCGAGAGAGAGTGAGGGACGCAGTGAGAGAGAGAGGAACACAGCGAGAGAGCGAGGAACACAGCGAGAGAGACAGAGAGAGCAAGGGAAACAAAGAGCGAGGGACACAGAGCACGAGGGACACAGAGAGCGAGGGACACAGTGAGTGAGGGAAACAGAGAGTGAGGGACACAGAGAGCGAGGAACACAGCTAGAGAGACAGAGAGAGCGAGGGAAACAAAGAGCGAGGTACACAGAGCACGAGGGACACAGAGAGCGAGGGACACAGAGAGTGAGGGAAACAGAGAGTGAGGGACACAGAGAGAACGAGGGACACGGAGAGTGAGGGACACAGAGAGCGTGGGACACAGAGAGCAATTAACACAGAGAACGAGGGACACAGAGAGTGAGGGACACAGTGCACGAGGGACACAGAGAGCGCGAGGGACACACAGAAAGGAGGGACACAGACAGAGCGAGGGTCACAGACCGAGGGACACTGAGAGAGCGAGGGACACAGAGAGAGCGTGGGACAGAGAGAGAGCGAGGAGCACACAGAAAGGGAGGGACACAGAGAGAGTGAGGGACACAGAGAGAGTGAGGGCCACAGAGAGAGCGAGGGACACAGAGAGCGAGGGACACAGAGAGCGAGGGACACACAGAGAGAGCAAGGGACACAGACAGAGCCAGGGACACAGAGAGAGCAAGGGACATAGAGAGCGAGGGACACACAGAGAGAGCGAGGGACACAGAGAGGGCGAGGGACACAGAGAGTGAGGGACACAGAGAGAGTGAGGGACACAGACCGAGGGACACAGACAGAGCGAGGGGCACAGATAGAGCGAGGGACACAGAGAGAGCGAGGGACACAGAGAGTGAGGGACACAGAGAGAAAGGGACACAGCGAGAGAGAGAGAGAGGGACACAACGAGAGAGAGGGGGACAGAGAGAGAGCAAGGGACACAGAGAGCAAGGGACGCAGAGAGCAAGGGACACAGCGAGAGAGAGAGGGACACAACGAGAGAGAGGGGGACACAGCGAGAGGGACGGGTACACGGCGAGAGAGTGAGGGACACAGCGAGAGAGAGAGGGACACAGCGAGTGAGAGAGGACCGCAGCGAGAGAGAGAGGGGCACAGCGAGAGAGAGAGGAGCACACCGAGTGAGGGAGGGACACAGCGACAGAGAGTGGGACAGCACGGTAGCCTTGTGGATAGCACAATTGTTTCACAGCTCCAGGGTCCCAGGTTCGATTCCGGCTTGTGTCACTCTCTGTGCGGAGTCTGCACGTCCTCCCCGTGTCTGCGTGGGTTTCCTCCGGGTGCTCCGGTTTCCTCCCACAGTCCAAAGATGTGCAGGTCAGGTGGATTGGCCATGATAAATTGCCCTTAGTGTCCAAAATTGCCCTTAGCGTTGTGGGGTTACTGGGTTATGGGGATAGGGTGGCGGTGTTGACCTTGGGTGGCGTGCTCTTTCCAAGAGCTGGTGCAGACTCGATGGGCCGAATGGCCACCTTCTGCACTGTAAATTCTATGATAATCTATGACACAGCGAAAGAGAGAGAGGGACACAGCGAGAGAGCGGGGAACACAGCGAGAGAGAGGGGGACACAGCGAGAGGGACGGGTACACAGCGAGAGAGAGAGGGACACAGCGAGTGAGCGAGGAACACAGCGAGAGAGAGGGGGGGACACAGCGAGAGGGACGGGTACACAGCGAGAGAGAGAGGGACACAGCGAGAGAGCGAGGAACACAGCGAGAGAGAGGGGGACACAGCGAGAGAGAGAGGGACGCAGCGAGAGAGAGTGAGGGACGCAGCGAGAGAGAGAGGGGGACACAGCGAGAGAGACAGAGAGACGGGGACACATAGAGGGAGAGGGACACAGAGAGAGTGAGACAGATAGAAAGAGGTACGCAGTGAAAGAGAGGGATAGAGTGAGATAGAAGGACACAGACAGCGAGAGAGAGGGACACAGAGGGAGAGAGGGATACAGAGAGGGACAGTGAGAGGTGGGCACACAGACAGAGTAAGGGACACACACACAGAAAGAGGTACACAGCGGGTCAGTATCTGAGGTTTCGGAGGCGTGAGTGGGTCAGGGATTGAGAGTTAGGGGACATGAGGGTGTGAGGGTGTGAGGGTGCCAGGACGTGAGGCAGTCAGGACATTGGGGTTATTAAACTGACCGTTTTCATTGAATCCAAATTGTTTCATTATAAATTCTAATCTCAGGAATTGACATCAGAGGATTTCAGTGAAAAATCCCATTGATCCTCACTGTCTAATAAAATTATGTTGTTGCCGATGACCGTGTACTGATTCAGGAATAAACTTTTCATCTCTCAGTGAGAAAAAGTCAAATTGAATCCAGATTTATAGAGCAGCTCATTGAAGAAATCTGTCTGTGAACAACATGTAAAATATGAAGTGAAACTTTGCAATGAACTTTGTTTTTGTGGCCAGGAATCTTCTCTCCAAATGGAGGCAGAAATGAAGTTGTGTTTAACTCACAAAATCCCTCTGTCCTGTCCAAAGAATTTTTCAATGCAGATAGTTATATTTATTTTATGGAAAAGCAGAACTCAAATTGCACCGAATCCCAGGGTGGACTCTTGTTTATTTCAGCCCTTCACATTCAAACGTGAAGTTTAAGCTCCGATTACAGGTGTCTGCTTGTCTCTGTTTGTATATTCTCTGTTACTGTTGTTTTGTCACTTGTCTGAAGCATTTGAATAATAGGCCTTGGTTAATCAATCCTTCCTCACAGCACATGGAAGTTGTGAATCTTCAAGGCTCTCAGTCTGATATAGATAACAAAAAAATACATCCTTTGATCAATCCATTCCCCAACCCTAAATAGATCTTACACATTTCCATAATGCAGGATTATCTCCATCAAAACTTCCAATCCGTTCCCAATACTCTTGTTAACATTTGCCTGTATAACCTAAATTCCACTGACAGATACCGAAAGCTGCACAGAAAAATGACTGGGTATTTTAAACTTTGAAACAAAACTATTTGAACTTGTGCTTCAATCCTATTGTACAGAAATGTTGTCCGGTGGGCTGACAGTTTCTCAGTAAGACTGAAACATTGAGGTACGCCTCGCACTGCACTTGACAACATTTGTGGCACTTCAGGCAAGAGAGAGAGAGTGAGGGACACAGCAAGAGAGAGTGAGGGACACAGCGAGAGAGAGTGAGGGACACAGAGAGAGACAGTGAGGGGCACAGCGAGAGAGTGAGGGACACAGAGAGAGAGTGAGGGACACAGCGAGAGAGAGTGAGGGGCACAGCGAGAGAGAGTGAGGGACACAGCGAGAGAGAGTGAGGGGCACAGCGAGAGAGAGTGAGGGGCACAGCGAGAGAGAGTGAGGGACACAGCGAGAGAGAGTGAGGGACGCAGCGAGAGCGAGGGACACAGAGAGAGCGAGGGAAACAGAGAGAGCGAGGGAAACAGAGAGAGCGAGGGACACAGAGGGAGTGAGGGACACAGAGAGTGAGGGACACAGACCGAGGGACACAGACAGAGCGAGGGACACAGACAGAGCGAGGGTCACAGACCGAGCTACACCCAGAGCGCGAGGGACACAGAGAGAGAGGGAGAGGGACACAGAGAGAGTGAGGGACACAGAGAGAGCGAGGGGCACAGAGAGCGAGGGGCACAGAGAGCGAGGGACACTAGAGAGAGCGAGTGACACAGACAAAGCCAGGGACACAGAGAGAGCAAGGGACACAGAGAGCGAGGGACACAAAGAGCGAGGGACACAGAGCACGAGGGACACAGAGAGCGATTAACACAGAGAACGAGGGACACAGAGAGTGAGGGACACAATGCACGAGGGACACAGAGAGTGTGAGGGACACAGAGAGCCCGAGGGACACACAGAAAGGGAGGGACACAGACAGAGCGAGTGTCACAGACCGAGGGACACACAGAAAGGGAGGGACACAGAGAGAGTGAGGGACACAGAGAGAGCGAGGGACACAGAGAGAGCGAGGGACACAAAGAGAGCGAGGGACACAGAGAGAGCGAGTGACACAGACAAAGCCAGGGACACAGAGAGATCGAGGGGCACAGAGAGAGCGAGGGACACACAGAAAGGGAGGGACACAGAGAGAGTGAGGGACACAGAGAGAGTGAGGGACACAGAGAGCGAGGGACACACAGAAAGGGAGGGACACAGAGAGAGTGAGGGACACAGAGAGAGCGAGGGACGCACAGAAAGGGAGGGACACAGAGAGCGAGGGACACAGAGAGAGCGAGGGACACAGACAAAGCCAGGGACACAGAGAGAGCGAGGGACACACAGAAAGAGAGGGACACAGAGAGAGTGAGGGACACAGAGAGAGCGAGGGACACAGAGAGAGCGAGGGGCACAAGAGCGAGGGGCACAGAGAGCGAGGCGCACAGAGAGCGAGGGGCACACAGAGAGAGCGAGTGACACAGACAAAGCCAGGGACACAGAGAGAGCGAGTTGCACAGAGAGCGAGGGACACAGAGAGTGAGAGACACAGAGAGCGAGGGACACAGCGAGAGAGAGAGAGGGACACAACGAGAGAGAGGCGGACACAGAGAGAGCAAGGGACACAGAGAGCGAGGGACACAGAGAGAGCGAGGGGCACAGAGAGAGCAAGGGACACAGCGAGAGAGAGAGGGACACAACGAGAGAGAGGGGGACACTGTGAGAGGGACGGGTACACGGCGAGAGAGTGAGGGACACAGCGAGAGAGAGAGGGACACAGCGAGTGAGAGAGGACCGCAGCGAGAGAGAGAGGGGCACAGCGAGAGAGAGAGGAGCACACCGAGTGAGGGAGGGACACAGCGAGTGAGAGAGGACCGCAGCGAGAGAGAGAGGGGCACAGCGAGAGAGAGAGGAGCACACCGAGTGAGGGAGGGACACAGCGAGAGAGAGTGGGACAGCACGGTAGCCTTGTGGATAGCACAATTGTTTCACAGCTCCAGGGTCCCAGGTTCGATTCCGGCTTGGGTCACTCTCTGTGCGGAGTCTGCACATCCTCCCCGTGTGTGTGTGGGTTTCCTCCGGGTGCTCCGGTTTCCTCCCACAGTCCAAAGATGTGCAGGTTAGGTGGATTGGCCATGATAAATTGCTCTTAGTGTCCAAAATTGCCCTTAGCGTTGTGGGGTTACTGGGTTATGGGGATAGGGTGGCGGTGTTGACCTTGGGTGGCGTGCTCTTTCCAAGAGCTGGTGCAGGCTCGATGGGCCGAATGGCCACCTTCTGCACTGTAAATTCTATGATAATCTATGACACAGCGAAAGAGAGAGAGGGACACAGCGAGAGAGCGGGGAACACAGCGAGAGAGAGGGGTACACAGCGAGAGGGACGGGTACACAGCGAGAGAGAGAGGGACACAACGAGTGAGCGAGGAACACAGCGAGAGAGAGAGAGGGGGACACAGCGAGAGGGACGGGTACACAGCGAGAGAGAGAGGGACACAGCGAGAGAGCGAGGAACACAGCGAGAGAGAGGGGGACACAGCGAGAGAGAGAGGGACGCAGCGAGAGAGAGTGAGGGACGCAGCGAGAGAGAGAGGGGGACACATCGAGAGGGACGGGTACACAGCTAGAGAGGGAGGGACACAGCGAGAGAGCGAGGAACACAGCGAGAGAGACAGAGAGAGCGAGGGACACAAAGAGCGAGGGACACAGAGCACGAGGGACACAGAGAGCGAGGGACACAGAGAGTGAGGGAAACAGAGAGTGAGGGACACAGAGAGAACGAGGGACACAGAGAGTGAGGGACACAGAGAGCGAGGGACACTGAGCGATTAACACAGAGAACGAGGGACACAGAGAGTGAGGGACACAGTGCACGAGGGACACAGAGAGCGCGAGGGACACAGAGAGCCCGAGGGACACACAGAAAGGGAGGGACACAGACAGAGCGAGGGTCACAGAGCGGGGGACACAGAGAGAGCGATGGACACAGAGAGAGCAAGGGACACAGAGAGCAAGGGACACAGCGAGAGAGAGAGGGACACAACGAGAGAGAGGGGGACACAGCGAGAGGGACGGGTACACAGCGAGAGAGTGAGGAACACAGCGAGATAGAGAGAGGGGACACAGCGAGTGAGAGAGGACCGCAGCGAGAGAGAGAGGGGCACAGCGAGAGAGAGAGAGGAACACACCGAGTGAGGGAGGGACACAGTGAGAGAGAGTGGGACGCAGCGAGAGAGAGTGAGGGACGCAGCGAGAGAGAGAGGGGGACACATCGAGAGGGACGGGTACACAGCGAGAGAGAGCGAGGAACACAGCGAGAGAGACAGAGAGAGCGAGGGACACAGAGCACAAGGGACACAGAGAGCGA
Organism: Scyliorhinus torazame; assembly: GCF_047496885.1. Lineage (NCBI taxonomy): Eukaryota > Metazoa > Chordata > Chondrichthyes > Carcharhiniformes > Scyliorhinidae > Scyliorhinus > Scyliorhinus torazame. The sequence continues at coordinate 234,017 of NW_027307909.1, read as the reverse complement.
GGGACACAGAGAGTGAGGGAAACAGAGTGAGGGACACAGAGAGTACGAGGGACACAGAGAGTGAGGGACACAGAGAGCGAGGGACACAGAGAGTGAGGGACGCAGAGAGTGAGGGACGCAGTGCACGAGGGACACAGAGAGCGATTAACACAGAGAACGAGGGACACAGAGAACGAGGGACACAGAGAGTGAGGGACGCAGTGCACGAGGGACACAGAGAGCGCGAGGGACACAGAGAGCCCGAGGGACACACAGAAAGGGAGGGACACAGACAGTGCGAGGGTCACAGACCGAGGGACACTGAGAGAGCGAGGGACACAGAGAGAGCGTGGGACACAGAGAGAGCGAGGGACACACAGAAAGGGAGGGACACAGAGAGAGTGAGGGACACAGAGAGAGCGAGGGACACAGAGAGCCCGAGGGACCCACAGAAAGGGAGGGACACAGACAGAGCGAGGGTCACAGACCGAGGGACACTGAGAGAGCGAGGGACACAGAGAGAGCGAGGGACACAGAGAAAGGGAGGGACACAGAGAAAGGGAGGGACACAGAGAGAGTGAGGGACACAGAGAGAGCGAGGGACACACAGAAAGGGAGGGACACAGAGAGAATGAGGGACACAGAGAGAGCGAGGGACACAGAGAGCGAGGGGCACAGAGAGCTAGGGACACACAGAGAGAGCAAGGGACACAGACAGAGCCAGGGACACAGAGAGAGCAAGGGACATAGAGAGCGAGGGACACACAGAGAGAGCGAGGGCCACAGAGAGTGAGGGACACAGAGAGAGTGAGGGACACAGACCGAGGGACACAGACAGAGCGAGGGGCACAGAGAGAGCGAGGGACACAGAGAGAGCGAGGGACACAGAGAGTGAGGGACACAGAGAGTGAGGGACACAGAGAGTGAGGGACAGAGAGAGCAAGGGACACAGCGAGAGAGAGAGAGGGACACAACGAGAGAGAGGGGGACACAGAGAGAGCAAGGGACATAGAGAGCAAGGGACACAGAGAGCAAGGGACACAGCGAGAGAGAGAGGGACACGAGAGAGAGGGGGACACAGCGAGAGGGATAGGTACACAGCGAGAGAGTGAGGGACACAGCGAGTGAGAGAGGACCACAGCGAGAGAGAGTGAGGGACACAGCGAGAGAGAGTGAGGGACACAGCGAGAGAGAGTGAGGGACACAGCGAGAGAGAGTGAGGGACACAGAGAGAGAGTGAGGGACACAGCGAGAGAGAGTGAGGGACACAGCGAGAGAGAGTGAGGGACACGGCGAGAGAGAGTGAGGGACACAGCGAGAGAGAGTGAGGGACACAGCGAGAGAGAGTGAGGGACACAGCGAGAGAGAGTGAGGGACAGAGAGAGAGAGTGAGGGACACAGCGAGAGAGAGTGAGGGACACAGCGAGAGAGAGTGAGGAACACAGCGAGAGAGAGTGAGGGACACAGCGAGAGACAGTGAGGGACACAGCGAGAGAGAGTGAGGGACACAGAGAGAGAGAATGAGGGACACAGCGAGAGACAGTGAGGGACACAGCGAGAGAGAGTGAGGGACACAGCGAGAGAGAGTGTGGGACACAGAGAGAGAGTGAGGGACACAGCGAGAGAGAGTGAGGGACACAGCGAGAGAGAGTGAGGGACACAGCGAGAGAGAGAGGGACACAGCGAGAGAGAGAGGGACACAGCGAGAGAGAGTGTGGGACACAGCGAGAGAGAGAGGGACACAGCGAGAGAGTGAGGGACACAGCGAGAGAGAGAGGGACACAGCGAGTGAGAGAGAGGGGGACACAGCGAGAGAGAGTGAGGGACACAGCGAGAGAGAGTGAGGGACGCAGCGAGAGAGTAAGGGACACAGCGAGAGAGAGAGGGACACAGCGAGAGAGAGAGGGACACAGCGAGAGAGAGTGAGGGGCACAGCGAGAGAGAGTGAGGGACACAGCGAGAGAGAGTGAGGGACACAGCGAGAGAGAGTGAGGGACACAGCGAGAGAGAGTGAGGGACGCAGCGAGAGAGAGTGAGGGACACAGAGAGAGAGAGTGAGGGGCACAGCGAGAGAGAGTGAGGGACACAGCGAGAGAGAGTGAGGGACACAGAGAGAGAGTGAGGGACACAGCAAGAGAGAGTGAGGGGCACAGCGAGAGAGAGTGAGGGACACAGAGAGAGAGAGTGAGGGACGCAGCGGGAGAGTGAGGGACACAGCGAGAGAGAGTGAAGGACACAGAGAGAGAGAGTGAGGGACACAGCGAGAGAGAGTGAGGGACACAGCGAGAGAGAGTGAGGGACATAGCGAGAGAGTGAGGGACAGAGAGAGAGTGAGGGACACAGCAAGAGAGAGTGAGAGACACAGCGAGAGAGAGTGAGGGACACAGCGAGAGCGAGAGTGAGGGACACAGCGAGAGAGAGTGAGGGACACAGCGAGAGAGAGTGAGGGACAGAGAGAGAGAGTGAGGGACATAGCGAGAGAGTGAGGGACACAGCGAGAGAGTGAGGGACAGAGAGAGAGTGAGGGACACAGCAAGAGAGAGTGAGAGACACAGCGAGAGAGAGTGAGGGACACAGCAAGAGAGAGTGAGGGACACAGCGAGAGAGTGAGGGACACAGCGAGAGAGTGAGGGACAGAGAGAGAGTGAGGGACGCAGCGAGAGAGAGAGTGAGGGACACAGCAAGAGAGAGTGAGAGACACAGCGAGAGAGAGTGAGGGACGCAGCGAGAGAGTGAGGGACAGAGAGAGAGAGTGAGGGACACAGCAAGAGAGAGTGAGGGACACAGCAAGAGAGAGTGAGGGGCACAGCGAGAGAGAGTGAGGGACACAGCGAGAGAGAGTGAGGGACACAGCGAGAGAGTGAGGGACGCAGAGAGAGAGAGTGAGGGACACAGAGAGAGAGAGTGAGGGACACAGCGAGAGAGAGTGAGGGACACAGCGAGAGAGAGTGAGGGACACAGCGAGAGAGTGAGGGACGCAGAGAGAGAGAGTGAGGGACACAGAGAGAGAGAGAGTGAGGGACAAAGCGAGAGAGAGTGAGGGACAAAGCGAGAGAGAGTGAGGGACACAGAGAGAGAGAGTGAGGGACACAGCGAGAGAGAGTGAGGGACACAGAGAGAGAGAGTGAGGGACGCAGCGAGAGAGAGTGAGGGACAGAGAGAGAGAGTGAGGGACACAGCGAGAGAGAGTGAGGGACAAAGCGAGAGAGAGTGAGGGACACAGAGAGAGAGAGTGAGGGACACAGCGAGAGAGAGTGAGGGACACAGAGAGAGAGAGTGAGGGACACAGCGAGAGAGAGTGAGGGACACAGAGAGAGAGAGTGAGGGACAAAGCGAGAGAGAGTGAGGGACACAGAGAGAGAGAGTGAGGGACACAGCGAGAGAGAGTGAGGGACACAGAGAGAGAGAGTGAGGGACACAGCGAGAGAGAGTGAGGGACACAGCGAGAGAGAGAGAGGGACACAGCGAGAGAGAGTGAGGGACACAGCGAGAGAGAGTGAGGGACACAGCGAGAGAGAGTGAGGGACACAGCGAGAGAGAGTGAGGGACACAGCGAGAGAGAGTGAGGGACACAGCGAGAGAGAGTGAGGGACGCAGCGAGAGAGAGTGAGGGATGCAGCGAGAGAGAGTGAGGGACACAGCGAGAGAGAGAGAGAGTGAGGGACACAGCGAGAGAGAGTGTGGGACACAGCGAGAGAGAGTGAGGGACACAGCGAGAGAGAGAGAGAGTGAGGGACACAGAGAGAGAGAGTGAGGGACACAGCGAGAGAGAGTGAGGGACACAGCGAGAGAGAGAGAGAGTGAGGGACACAGAGAGAGAGAGTGAGGGACACAGCGAGAGAGAGTGTGGGACACAGCGAGAGAGAGTGAGGGACACAGCGAGAGAGAGTGAGGGACACAGAGAGAGAGAGTGAGGGACGCAGCAAGAGAGTGAGGGACACAGAGAGAGAGAGTGAGCGACGCAGCAAGAGAGAGAGAGGGACACAGCGAGAGAGAGTGAGGGACGCAGCGAGAGAGAGTGAGGAACACAGAGAGAGAGAGTGAGGGACACAGCGAGAGAGTGAGGGACACAGCGAGAGAGAGTGAGGGACGCAGCGAGAGAGAGTGAGGGACACAGAGAGAGAGTGAGGGACGCAGCAAGAGAGAGAGAGGGACACAGCGAGAGAGAGTGAGGGACGCAGCGAGAGAGAGTGAGGGACACAGAGAGATAGTGAGGGACACAGCGAGAGAGAGTGAGGGACACAGCGAGAGAGAGTGAGGGACGCAGCAAGAGAGAGAGAGGGACACAGCGAGAGAGAGTGAGGGACGCAGCGAGAGAGAGTGAGGGACACAGAGAGATAGTGAGGGACACAGAGAGAGTGAGGGACACAGCGAGAGAGAGTGAGGGACACAGCGAGAGAGAGTGAGGGACACAGCGAGAGAGAGTGAGGGGCACAGCAAGAGAGAATGAGGGACACAGCGAGAGAGTGAGGGACACAGAAAGAGAGTGAGGGACGCAGCGAGAGAGAGTGAGGGACACAGCGAGAGAGAGTGAGGGACGCAGCGAGAGAGAGTGAGGGACACAGCGAGAGAGAGTGAGGGACACAGAGAGAGAGTGAGGGACGCAGCGAGAGAGAGTGAGGGACACAGCGAGAGAGAGTGAGGGACGCAGCGAGAGAGAGTGAGGGACACAGCGAGAGAGAGTGAGGGACACAGCGAGAGAGAGTGAGGGACACAGCGAGAGAGAGTGAGGGACACAGAGAGAGAGTGAGGGACGCAGCGAGAGAGAGTGAGGGACACAGCGAGAGAGAGTGAGGGACGCAGCGAGAGAGAGTGAGGGACGCAGCGAGAGAGAGTGAGGGACACAGCGAGAGAGAGTGAGGGACACAGCGAGAGAGAGTGAGGGACACAGAGAGAGAGAGTGAGGGACAGAGAGAGAGAGAGAGTGAGGGACTCAGCGAGAGAGAGTGAGGGACGCAGCGTGAGAGAGTGAGGGACACAGAGAGAGAGAGTGAGGGACGCAGCAAGAGAGAGAGTGAGGGGCACAGCGAGAGAGAGTGAGGGACAGAGAGAGAGAGAGTGTGGGACACAGCGAGAGAGAGTGAGGGACACAGCGAGAGAGAGTGAGGGACACAGCAAGAGAGAGTGAGGGGCACAGCGAGAGAGAGTGAGGGACACAGCGAGAGAGAGTGAGGGACGCAGCGAGAGAGAGTGAGGGACACAGAGAGAGAGAGTGAGGGACACAGCGAGAGAGAGTGAGGGACAGAGAGAGAGAGTGAGGGACACAGCAAGGGAGAGTGAGGGACACAGCGAGAGAGAGCGAGGGGCACAGCGAGAGAGAGTGAGGGACACAGCGAGAGAGTGAGGGACACAGCGAGAGAGAGTGAGGGACACAGCGAGAGAGAGTGAGGGACACAGAGAGAGAGTGAGGGACACAGCAAGAGAGAGTGTGGGACACAGTGAGAGAGAATGAGGGACGCAGCGAGAGAGAGTGAGGGACACAGAGAGATAGTGAGGGACACAGCGAGAGAGAGAGTGAGGGACACAGCGAGAGAGAGTGAGGGACACAGTGAGAGAGAATGAGGGACGCAGCGAGAGAGAGTGAGGGACACAGCGAGAGAGAGTGAGGGACACAGAGAGAGAGTGAGGGACACAGCGAGAGAGAGTGAGGGACACAGAGAGAGAGTGAGGGACACAGCAAGAGAGAGTGTGGGACACAGTGAGAGAGAATGAGGGACGCAGCGAGAGAGAGTGAGGGACACAGAGAGATAGTGAGGGACACAGCGAGAGAGAGAGTGAGGGACACAGCGAGAGAGAGTGAGGGACACAGTGAGAGAGAATGAGGGACGCAGCGAGAGAGAGTGAGGGACACAGCGAGAGAGAGTGAGGGACACAGAGAGAGAGTGAGGGACACAGCGAGAGAGAGTGAGGGACACAGCGAGAGAGAGTGAGGGACGCAGCGAGAGAGAGTGAGGGACACAGAGAGAGAGTGAGGGACACAGCGAGAGAGAGAGTGAGGGACACAGCGAGAGAGAGTGAGGGACACAGAGAGATAGTGAGGGACACAGCGAGAGAGAGAGTGAGGGACACAGCGAGAGAGAGTGAGGGACACAGTGAGAGAGAATGAGGGACGCAGCGAGAGAGAGTGAGGGACACAGCGAGAGAGAGTGAGGGACACAGAGAGAGAGTGAGGGACACAGCGAGAGAGAGTGAGGGACGCAGCGAGAGAGAGTGAGGGACACAGAGAGAGAGAGTGAGGGGCACAGCGAGAGAGAGTGAGGGACACAGAGAGAGAGTGAGGGACACAGAGAGAGAGTGAGGGACACAGAGAGAGAGAGTGAGGGACACAGCGAGAGAGTGAGGGACACAGCGAGAGAGAGTGAGGGACGCAGCGAGAGAGAGTGAGGGACACAGAGAGAGAGAGTGAGGGACACAGAGAGAGAGAGTGAGGGACACAGCGAGAGAGAGTGAGGGACGCAGCGAGAGAGAGTGAGGGACAGAGAGAGAGAGAGTGTGAGGGACTCAGCGAGAGAGAGTGAGGGACGCAGCGTGAGAGAGAGTGAGGGACACAGAGAGAGAGAGAGTGAGGGACACAGAGAGAGAGAGTGAGGGACGCAGCGAGAGAGAGCGAGGGGCACAGCGAGAGAGAGTGAGGGACACAGCGAGAGAGTGAGGGACACAGCGAGAGAGAGTGAGGGACACAGCGAGAGAGAGTGAGGGACATAGCGAGAGAGAGTGAGGGACGCAGCGAGAGAGAGTGAGGGATGCAGCGAGAGAGAGTGAGGGACAGAGAGAGAGAGAGTGAGGGACGCAGCGAGAGAGAGTGAGGGACTCAGCGAGAGAGAGTGAGGGACAGAGAGAGAGAGAGAGTGAGGGACACAGCGAGAGAGAGAGTGAGGGACACAGAGAGAGAGAGAGTGAGGGACACAGAGAGAGAGTGAGGGACACAGAGAGAGAGTGAGGGACGCAGCGAGAGAGAGTGAGAGACACAGCGAGAGAGAGTGAGGGACACAGCGAGAGAGAGTGAGGGACGCAGCGAGAGAGAGTGAGGGATGCAGCGAGAGAGAGTGAGGGACAGAGAGAGAGAGAGTGAGGGACACAGCGAGAGAGAGTGAGGGACACAGCGAGAGAGAGTGAGGGACACAGCGAGAGAGAGTGAGGGACACAGAGAGAGAGAGAGTGAGGGACACAGAGAGAGAGTGAGGGACACAGAGAGAGAGTGAGGAACACAGAGAGAGAGAGAGTGAGGGGCACAGCGAGAGAGTGAGGGACACAGCGAGAGAGAGTGAGGGACACAGCAAGAGAGAGTGAGGGACACAGAGAGAGAGAGTGAGGGACACAGCGAGAGAGAGTGAGGGACACAGCGAGAGAGAGTGAGGGACACAGCGAGAGAGAGTGAGGGACACAGCGAGAGAGAGTGAGTGACACAGAGAGAGAGAGAGTGAGGGACGCAGCGAGAGAGTGAGGGACACAGAGAGAGAGAGTGAGGGACACAGCAAGAGAGAGTGAGGGACACAGCGAGAGAGAGTGAGGGGCACAGCGAGAGAGAGTGAGGGACACAGCGAGAGAGAGTGAGGGACACAGCGAGAGAGAGTGAGGGACGCAGCGAGAGAGAGTGAGGGGCACAGCGAGAGAGTGTGAGGGACACAGAGAGAGAGTGAGGGACACAGCAAGAGAGAGTGAGGGGCGCAGTGAGAGAGAATGAGGGACGCAGCGAGAGAGAGTGAGGGACACAGAGAGAGAGTGAGGGACACAGCGAGAGAGAGTGAGGGACACAGCGAGAGAGAGTGAGGGACACAGAGAGAGAGTGAGGGATACAGCGAGAGAGAGAGTGAGGGACGCAGCAAGAGAGAGTGAGGGGCACAGCGAGAGAAAGTGAGGGACACAGAGAGAGAAAGTGAGGGACACAGCAAGAGAGAGTGAGGGACACAGCAAGAGAGAGTGAGGGACGCAGCGAGAGAGAGTGAGGGACACAGCGAGAGAGAGTGAGGAACACAGCGAGAGAGTGAGGGACAGAGAGAGAGTGAGGGACACAGCAAGAGAGAGTGAGAGACACAGCGAGAGAGAGTGAGGGACACAGCGAGAGACAGTGAGGGACACAGAGAGAGAGAGTGAGGGACACAGCGAGAGAGAGTGAGGGACACAGAGAGAGAGAGTGAGGGGCACAGCGAGAGAGAGTGAGGGACACAGAGAGAGAGAGTGAGGGGCACAGCGAGAGAGAGTGAGGGACACAGAGAGAGAGAGTGAGGGACACAGCGAGAGAGAGTGAGGGACACAGCGAGAGAGAGTGAGGGACACAGAGAGAGAGAGTGAGGGACACAGAGAGAGAGAGTGAGGGACACAGCGAGAGAGAGTGAGGGACACAGCGAGAGAGAGTGAGGGACACAGCGAGAGAGAGTGAGGGACACAGCGAGAGAGAGTGAGGGACACAGCGAGAGAGTGAGGGACGCAGAGAGAGAGAGTGAGGGACACAGAGAGAGAGAGTGAGGGACACAGCGAGAGAGAGTGAGGGACACAGCGAGAGAGAGTGAGGGACACAGCGAGAGAGAGTGAGGGACACAGCGAGAGAGAGTGAGGGACACAGCGAGAGAGTGAGGGACGCAGAGAGAGAGAGTGAGGGACACAGAGAGAGAGAGTGAGGGACACAGCGAGAGAGAGTGAGGGACACAGCGAGAGAGAGTGAGGGACACAGAGAGAGAGAGTGAGGGACGCAGCGAGAGAGAGTGAGGGACACAGCGAGAGAGAGTGAGGGACAGAGAGAGAGAGTGAGGGACGCAGCGTGTGAGAGTGAGGGACACAGCGAGAGAGAGTGAGGGACACAGCGAGAGAGAGTGAGGGACACAGCGAGAGAGAGTAAGGGACACAGCGAGAGAGAGTGAGGGACACAGCGAGAGAGAGTGAGGGACACAGCGAGAGAGAGTGAGGGGCACAGCGAGAGAGAGTGAGGGACACAGAGAGAGAGAGTGAGGGACACAGAGAGAGAGAGTGAGGGGCACAGAGAGAGAGAGTGAGGGACACAGCGAGAGAGAGTGAGGGACACAGAGAGAGAGAGTGAGGGACACAGCGAGAGAGAGTGAGGGACACAGCGAGAGAGAGTGAGGGACACAGCGAGAGAGAGTGAGGGACACAGCGAGAGAGTGTGAGGGACACAGCGAGAGAGTGAGGGACACAGCGAGAGAGAGTGAGGGACACAGAGAGAGAGAGTGAGGGACACAGCGAGAGAGAGTGAGGGACACAGAGAGAGAGAGTGAGGGACACAGCGAGAGAGAGTGAGGGACACAGCGAGAGAGAGTGAGGGACACAGCGAGAGAAAGTGAGGGACACAGCGAGAGAGAGAGTGAGGGACACAGCGAGAGAGAGTGAGGGACACAGCGAGAGAGTGAGGGACACAGAGAGAGAGAGTGAGGGACGCAGCGAGAGAGAGTGAGGGACACAGCGAGAGAGTGAGGGACGCAGCGAGAGAGAGTAAGGGACACAGCGAGAGAGAGTGAGGGACACAGCGAGAGAGAGAGTGAGGGACACAGCGAGAGAGAGTGAGGGACACAGAGAGAGTGAGGGACACAGCGAGAGAGAGTGAGGGACACAGTGAGAGAGAGAGTGAGGGACACAGAGAGAGAGAGTGAGGGACACAGTGAGAGAGAGAGAGGGACACAGAGACAGAGAGTGAGGGACACAGCGAGAGAGAGTGAGGGACACAGCGAGAGAGAGTGAGGGACACAGCGAGAGAGAGTGAGGGACGCAGCGAGAGAGAGTGAGGGACACAGAGAGAGAGTGAGGGACACAGCGAGAGAGAGTGAGGGACACAGCGAGAGAGAGTGAGGGACACAGCGAGAGAGAGTGAGGGACACAGCGAGAGAGAGTGAGGGACACAGCGAGAGAGAGTGAGGGACACAGCGAGAGAGAGTGAGGGACACAGCGAGAGAGAGAGTGAGGGACACAGCGAGAGAGAGTGTGGGACACAGCGAGAGAGAGTGAGGGACACAGCGAGAGAGAGTGAGGGACACAGAGAGAGAGAGTGAGGGACACAGAGAGAGACAGTGAGGGGCACAGAGAGAGACAGTGAGGGGCACAGCGAGAGAGTGAGGGACACAGCGAGAGAGAGTGAGGGACACAGCGAGAGAGAGTGTGGGACACAGCGAGAGAGAGTGAGGGACACAGCGAGAGAGAGTGAGGGACACAGCGAGAGAGAGTGAGGGACACAGAGAGAGACAGTGAGGGGCACAGCGAGAGAGTGAGGGGCACAGCGAGAGAGAGTGAGGGACACAGCGAGAGAGAGTGAGGGACACAGCGAGAGAGAGTGAGGGACACAGCGAGAGAGAGTGAGGGACACAGCGAGAGAGAGTGAGGGACACAGCGAGAGAGAGAGTGAGGGACACAGCGAGAGAGAGTGAGGGACACAGCGAGAGAGAGTGAGGGACACAGCGAGAGAGAGTGTGGGACACAGCGAGAGAGAGTGAGGGACACAGCGAGAGAGAGTGAGGGACACAGCGAGAGAGTGAGGGACACAGAGAGAGAGAGTGAGGGACACAGCGAGAGAGAGTGAGGGACACAGAGAGAGAGTGAGGGCCACAGCGAGAGAGAGTGAGGGACACAGCGAGAGAGTGAGGGACACAGAGAGAGAGAGTGAGGGACACAGCGAGAGAGAGTGAGGGACACAGCGAGAGAGTGAGGGACACAGAGAGAGAGAGTGAGGGACACAGCGAGAGAGAGTGAGGGACACAGCGAGAGAGAGTGAGGGACGCAGCGAGAGAGAGTGAGGGACACAGAGAGAGAGAGTGAGGGACACAGCGAGAGAGTGAGTGAGGGACACAGCGAGAGAGAGTGAGGGACACAGCGAGAGAGAGAGTGAGGGACACAGCGAGAGAGAGTGAGGGACACAGCGAGAGAGAGTGAGGGACACAGCAAGAGAGAGTGAGGGACACAGCGAGAGAGAATGAGGGACACAGCGAGAGAGAGTGAGGGACACAGCGAGAGAGAATGAGGGACACAGCGAGAGAGAGTGAGGGACACAGCGAGAGAGAGTGAGGGACACAGCGAGAGAGAGAGTGAGGGACGCAGAGAGAGAGAGTGAGGGACACAGCGAGAGAGAGTGTGGGACACAGCGAGAGAGAGTGAGGGACACAGAGAGAGACAGTGAGGGGCACAGCGAGAGAGTGAGGGGCACAGCGAGAGAGAGTGAGGGACACAGCGAGAGAGAATGAGGGACACAGCGAGAGAGAGTGAGGGACACAGCGAGAGAGAATGAGGGACACAGCGAGAGAGAGTGAGGGACACAGCGAGAGAGTGAGGGACACAGCGAGAGAGAGTGAGGGACGCAGCGAGAGAGAGTGAGGGACACAGCGAGAGAGAGTGAGAGACACAGCGAGAGAGTGAGAGACACAGCGAGAGAGTGAGGGACACAGCGAGAGAGAGTGAGGGACACAGCGAGAGAGAGAGTGAGGGACACAGCGAGAGAGAGTGAGGGACACAGCGAGAGAGAGAATGAGGGACACAGCGAGAGAGAGTGAGGGACACAGCGAGAGAGAGAGTGAGGGACGCAGCGAGAGAGAGTGAGGGACACAGCGAGAGAGAGAGTGAGGGACACAGCGAGAGAGAGTGAGGGACACAGCGAGAGAGAGTGAGGGACACAGAGAGAGAGAGTGAGGGACACAGCAAGAGAGAGTGAGGGACACAGCGAGAGAGAGTGAGGGACACAGCGAGAGAGAGTGAGGGACACAGCGAGAGAGAGAGTGAGGGACACAGCGAGAGAGAGTGAGGGACACAGCGAGAGAGAGTGAGGGACACAGCGAGAGAGAGTGAGGGACACAGCGAGAGAGAGAGTGAGGGACACAGCGAGAGAGAGTGAGGGACACAGCGAGAGAGAGTGAGGGACACAGCGAGAGAGAGTAAGGGACACAGCAAGAGAGAGTGAGGGACACAGCGAGAGAGAGTGAGGGACGCAGCGAGAGAGAGTGAGGGACACAGAGAGAGAGTGAGGGACACAGCGAGAGAGAGTGAGGGACACAGCGAGAGAGAGTGAGGGACACAGCGAGAGAGAGTGAGGGGCACAGCGAGAGAGAGTGAGGGACACAGCGAGAGAGAGTGAGGGACGCAGAGAGAGAGAGTGAGGGACACAGCGAGAGAGAGTGAGGGACACAGCGAGAGAGAGTGAGGGACACAGCGAGAGAGAGTGAGGGACACAGCGAGAGAGAGTGAGGGACACAGCGAGAGAGAGTGAGGGACACAGCGAGAGACAGTGAGGGACACAGCGAGAGAGAGTGAGGGACACAGCGAGAGACAGTGAGGGACACAGCGAGAGAGAGTGAGGGACACAGCGAGAGACAGTGAGGGACACAGCGAGAGAGTGAGGGACGCAGCGAGAGAGTGTGAGGGACGCAGAGAGAGAGAGTGTGAGGGACACAGCGAGAGAGAGTGAGGGGCACAGCGAGAGAGAGTGAGGGACACAGTGAGAGAGAGTGAGGGACACAGCGAGAGAGTGAGGGACACAGCGAGAGAGAGTGAGGGACACAGCAAGAGAGAGTGAGGGGCACAGCGAGAGAGAGTGAGGGACACAGAGAGAGACAGTGAGGGACACAGCGAGAGAGAGTGTGGGACACAGCGAGAGAGAGTGAGGGACGCAGCGAGAGAGAGTGAGGGACACAGTGAGAGAGAGTGAGGGACACAGCAAGAGAGAGTGAGGGGCACAGCGAGAGAGAGTGAGGGACACAGAGAGAGAGTGAGGGACACAGCGAGAGAGAGTGAGGGACACAGCGAGAGAGAGTGAGGGGCACAGCGAGAGACAGTGAGGGACGCAGAGAGAGAGAGTGAGGGACACAGCGAGAGAGAGTGAGGGACACAGCTAGAGAGAGTGAGGGACACAGCGAGAGAGAGTGAGGGACACAGCGAGAGAGAGTGAGGAACACAGCGAGAGAGAGTGAGGGACACAGCGAGAGAGAGTGAGGGACACAGAGAGAGAGAGTGAGGGACGCAGCAAGAGAGAGTGAGGGACGCAGCAAGAGAGAGAGAGGGACACAGCGAGAGAGAGTGAGGGACGCAGCGAGAGAGAGTGAGGGACACAGCAAGAGAGTGAGGGACACAGCGAGAGAGAGTGAGGGACGCAGCGAGAGAGAGTGAGGGACACAGCGAGAGAGAGTGTGGGACGCAGCGAGAGAGAGTGAGGGACACAGAGAGAGAGAGAGTGAGGGACGCAGCGAGAGAGAGTGAGGGACACAGAGAGAGAGAGTGAGGGACGCAGCAAGAGAGAGAGAGGGACACAGCGAGAGAGAGTGAGGGACGCAGCGAGAGAGAGTGAGGGACACAGAGAGAGAGAGTGAGGGACACAGCGAGAGAGAGTGAGGGACACAGAGAGAGAGTGAGGGACACAGCAAGAGAGAGTGAGGGACACAGCGAGAGAGAGCGAGGGGCACAGCGAGAGAGAGTGTGGGACACAGCGAGAGAGAGTGAGGGACACAGAGAGAGAGTGAGGGACACAGCGAGAGAGAGTGAGGGACACAGCGAGAGAGAGTGAGGGACAGAGAGAGAGAGAGTGAGGGACACAGAGAGAGAGTGAGGGACACAGCAAGAGAGAGTGAGGGACACAGCGAGAGAGAAAGTGAGGGACACAGCAAGAGAGATTGAGGGACACAGCAAGAGAGAGTGAGGGACACATGGAGGGAGAGGGACACATGGAGGGAGAGGGACACAGAGAGAGCGAGGGACACAGAGAGAGCAAGGGACACAGAGAGAGCGAGGGACGCAGAGAGAGCGAGGGACACATGGAGGGAGAGGGACACAGCGAGAGCGAGGGACACAGAGAGAGCGAGGGACACAGAGAGCGAGGGACACAGAGAGCGAGGGACACAGAGAGCGAGGGACACAGCGAGAGCGAGGGACACAAAGAGAGTGGGGGACACAGGGAGAGCGAGGGACACAGAGAGAGCGAGGGACACACAGAGAGAGCGAGGGACACAGAGAGCAAGGGACACAGGGAGAGCGATGGACACAGAGAGAGCGAGGGACACAGAGAGCAAGGGACACAGCGAGAGCGAGGGACCCAGAGAGAGCGAGGGACACAGCGAGAGCGAGCGACACAGCGAGAGCGAGGGACACAGAGAGAGCGATGGACACATGGAGAGAGAGGGACACAGAGAGAGCGAGAGACACAGATAAAGCGAGTGACACATGGAGGGAGATGGACACAGAGAGAGCGATGGACACAGAGAGAGCGAGGGACACAGAGAGCAAGGGACACAGAGAGCAAGAGACACAGCGAGAGCGAGGGACACAGAGAGAGCGAGGGACACAGGGAGAGCGAGGGTACAGCGAGAGCGAGGGACACAGCTAGAGCGAGGGATACAGAGAGAGCGAAGGACAAATGGAGGAAGAGGGACACAGAGAGAGCGAGGGACACAGAGAGAGCGAGGGACACAGAGAGAGCGAGGGACACAGAGAGTGAGAGACACAGAGAGCAAGGGACACAGCGAGAGAGAGAGAGGGACACAACGAGAGAGAGGCGGACACAGAGAGAGCAAGGGACACAGAGAGCAAGGGACACAGAGAGCAAGGGACACAGCGAGAGAGAGAGGGACACAACGAGAGAGAGGGGGACACTGCGAGAGGGACGGGTACACGGCGAGAGAGTGAGGGACACAGCGAGAGAGAGAGGGATACAGCGAGTGAGAGAGGACCACAGCGAGAGAGAGAGGGGCACAGCGAGAGAGAGAGGAGCACACCGAGTGAGGGAGGGACACAACGAGAGAGAGTGGGACAGCACGGTAGCCTTGTGGATAGCACAAGTGTTTCACAGCTCCAGGGTCCCAGGTTCGATTCCGGCTTGGGTCACTGTCTGTGCGGAGTCTGCACATCCTCCCCGTGTGTGTGTGGGTTTCCTCCGGGTGCTCCGGTTTCCTCCCACAGTCCAAAGGTGTGCAGGTTAGGTGGATTGGCCATGATAAATTGCCCTTAGTGTCCAAAATTGCCCTTAGCGTTGTGGGGTTACTGGGTTATGGGGATAGGGTGGCGGTGTTGACCTTGGGTGGCGTGCTCTTTCCAAGAGCCGGTGCAGACTCGATGGGCCGAATGGCCACCTTCTGCACTGTAAATTCTATGATAATCTATGACACAGCGAAAGAGAGAGAAGGACACAGCGAGAGAGCGGGGAACACAGTGAGAGAGAGGGGTACACAGCGAGAGGGACGGGTACACAGCGAGAGAGAGAGGGACACAGCGAATGAGCGAGGAACACAGCGAGAGAGAGAGAGAGGGGGACACAGCGAGAGGGACGGTTACACAGCGAGAGAGAGAGGGACACAGCGAGCGAGAGGGGGACACAGCGAGAGAGAGAGGGATGCAGCGAGAGAGAGTGAGGGACGCAGCGAGAGAGACAGGGGGACACAGCGAGAGAGAGAGGGATGCAGCGAGAGAGAGTGAGGGACGCAGCGAGAGAGAGAGGGGGACACATCGAGAGGGACGGGTACACAGCGAGAGAGAGAGGGACACAGCCAGAGAGAGCGAGGAACACAGCGAGAGAGAGTGAGGGACACAGCGAGAGAGAGTGAGGGACACAGCGAGAGAGAGTGAGGGACGCAGAGAGAGAGAGTGAGGGGCGCAGCGAGAGAGAGAGTGAGGGACGCAGCGAGAGAGAGAATGAGGGACAGAGAGAGAGAGAGTGAGGATCACAGCGAGAGAGAGTGAGGGACAGAGAGAGAGAGAGAGTGAGCGGCGCAGCGAGAGAGTGAGGGACGCAGCGAGAGAGAGAATGAGGGACAGAGAGAGAGAGAGTGAGGGACGCAGCGAGAGAGAGTGAGGGACACAGAGAGAGTGAGGTACACCGAGAGTGAGCGACACAGCGAGAGCGAGGGACACAGAGAGAGGGAGGGACACAGAGAGAGCAAGGGACACAGAGAGAGTGAGCGACTCAGGGAGAGCGAGGGACACAGAGAGAGTGAGGGACACAGAGAGAGCGAGGGACACAGAGAGCGCGAGGGACACAGCGAGAGCGAGGGACACACAGAAAGGGAGGGACACAGACAGAGCGAGGGTCACAGACCGAGCTACACAGAGAGCGCGAGGGACACAGAGAGAGCGAGGGACACAAAGAGCGAGGGCCACAGAGCACGAGGGACACAGAGAGCGAGGGACACAGAGAGTGTGGGACACAGAGAGCGAGAGACACAGAGAGTGAGGGACACAGAGAGTGAGGGACACACAGAGCGAGGGACACAGAGAGTGTGGGACACAGTGAGCGAGGGACACAGAGAGCGAGTAGCACAGAGCATGAGGGACACAAAGAGTGAGGGACACAGAGAGCGAGGGACACAAAGGGCAAGGGACACAAAGAGTGAGGGACACAGAGAGTGTGGGACACAGAGAATGTGGGACACAGAGAGCGAGGGACACAGAGAGCAGAGAGAGAGCGAGGGACACAGAGAACCAGGGACACAGAGGGAGGAAGGGACACACAGAAAGGGAGGGACACAGACAGAGCGAGGGTCACAGACCGAGCTACACAGAGAGCGCGAGGGACACAGAGAGAGCGAGGGACACAAAGAGCGAGGGACACAGAGCACGAGGGACACAGAGAGCGAGGGACACAGAGAGTGTGGGACACAGAGAGCGAGGGACACAGAGACTGAGGGACACAGAGAGCGAGGGACACAAAGGGCAAGGGACGCAGAGAGTGTGGGACAGAGAGAGTGTGGGACACAGAGAGCGAGGGACACAGAGAGCGAGGGACACAGAGAGTGAGGGGCACAGAGAGCGAGGGACACAGAGAGAGCGAGGGGCACACAGAGAGCGAGGGACACAGAGAGAGCGAGGGACACACAGAGAGCGAGGGACACAGAGAGAGCGAGGGGCAGAGAGAGAGCGAGGGACACAGAGAGCCAGGGACACAAAGAGAGCGAGGGACACACAGCGAGCGAGGGACACAGAGAGCGAGGGACACAGAGAGAGCGAGGGACACAGAGACGAGGGACACAGAGAGCGAAGGACACAGAGAGCACGAGTGACACAGAGAGCGCAAGGGACACAGAGAGCGCGAGCGACAGAGACACCGGGAGGGACACAGAGACCGCGAGGGACAGAGAGAGAGTGGGGGACACAGAGAGAGCGAGGGTCACAGAGAGCAAGGGACACAGAGAGCGAGGGACACTTAGAGAGTGAAGGATACAGAGAGTGTGGGACACACTGAGAGAGTGTGGGACACAGAGAGCGAGTGACACAGAGAGCGTGAGGGACACAGAGAGCGAGGGACACAGAGAGTGTGGAACACAGTGAGTGAGGGACACAGAGAGAGCGAGGGACACAGAGAGATAGCGAGGGACACAGAGAGCGAGGGACACAGAGAGCGAGGGACACACAGAGAGAGCGAGGGACACAGACAGAGCAAGGGACACAGAGAGAGCGAGGGACATAGAGAGCGAGGGACGCACAGAGACAAAGAGGGACACAGAGAGCGAGGGACACAGAGAGCGAGGGACACAGAGAGCGAGGGAAACACAGAGAGAGTGAGGGACACAGAGAGTGAGGAACACAGAGAGAACGAGGGACACAGAGAGAACGAGGGACACAGAGAGCGAGGGACACAGAGAGCGAGGGAAACACAGAGAGAGTGAGGGACACAGAGAGTGAGGAACACAGAGAGCGAGGGAAACACAGAGAGCGAGGGACACAGACAGCGAGGGACACACAGAGAGAGTGACAGACACAGAGAGTGTGGAACACAGAGAGCGAGGGACTCAGAGAGAGCGAGGGACACAGAGAGAGTGAGGGACACAGAGAGAGTGAGGGACACAGAGAGAGCGAGGGACACAGAGAGTGCGAGGGACACAGAGAGAGTGAGGGACACAGAGAGAGTGAGGGACACAGAGCGAGGGACACAGACAGAGCGAGGGACACAGACAGAGCGAGGGACACAGAGAGAGCGAGGGACACACAGAAAGGGAGGGACACAGAGAGAGTGAGGGACACAGAGAGCGCGAGTGACACAGAGAGAGCGAGGACACAGAGAGCGAGGGACACAGAGAGCGAGGGACACACAGAGAGAGCGAGGGACACAGAGAGTGAGGGACACACAGAGAGAGTGTGGGACACAGAGAGAGTGAGTGACACAGAGAGAGAGTGTGGGACACAGAGAGTGAGGGACACACAGAGAGAGCGAGGGACACAGAGAGCGAGGGACACACAGAGAGAGTGTGGGACACAGAGAGAGTGAGAGACACAGAGAGCGAGGGACACAGAGAGAGCGAGGGACACAGAGAGAGTGAGGGACACACAGAGAGACTGAGGGACACAAGGAGAGTGAGGAACACAGAGAGCGAGGGACACAGAGAGCGAGGGACACAGAGAGTGAGGGACACAGAGAGAGTGAGGGACACAGAGAGAGTGAGAGACACAGAGAGACTGAGGAACACAGAGAGAGTGAGGAACACAGAGAGCGAGGGACACAGAGAGCGAGGGACACAGAGAGTGAGGGACACAGAGAGAGTGAGGGACCCAGAGGGAGCGAGGGACCCAGAGAGAGTGAGGGACGCAGAGAGCGCGAGGGACACAGAGAGTGAGGGACACAGAGAGAGTGAGGGGCACAGAGAGTGAGGGACACAGAGAGCGAGGGACACAGAGAGAGAGCGAGGGACACAGAGAGTGAGGGACACAGAGAGAGTGTTGGACACAGAGAGTGAGGGACACACAGACAGAGCCATGGACACAGAGAGAGCGAGAGACACAGAGAGTGAGGGACACAGAGAGAGTGAGGGGCACAGAGAGTGAGGGACACAGAGAGCGAGGGACACAGAGAGAGAGCGAGGGACACAGAGAGTGAGGGACACAGAGAGAGTGTTGGACACAGAGAGTGAGGGACACACAGACAGAGCCAGGAACACAGAGAGAGCGAATGACACAGAGAGCGAGGGACACAGAGAGCAAGGGACACAGAGAGTGAGGGACACAGAGAGAGTGAGGGACACAGAGAGGGAGGGACACAGAGAGCGAGGGACACAGAGAGTGAGGGACACAGAGAGTGAGGGACACAGAGAGAGTGAGGGACACAGAGAGCGAGGGACACAGAGAGTGAGGGACACAGAGAGTGAGGGACACAGAGAGTGAGGGACACAGAGAGCGAGGGACACAGAGAGCGAGGGACACAGAGAGTGAGGGACACAGAGAGTGAGGGACACAGAGAGAGTGAGGGGCACAGAGAGTGAGGGACGCAGAGAGCGCGAGGGACACAGAGAGTGAGGGACACAGAGAGCGCGAGGGACACACAGAGTGAGCGAGGGACACAGAGAGCGAGGGACACACAGAGAGAGTGTGGGACACAGAGAGAGTGAGAGACACAGAGAGACTGAGGGACACAAGGAGAGCGAGGAACACAGAGAGAGCGAATGACACAGAGGGCGAGGGACACAGAGAGCAAGGGACACAGAGAGTGAGGGACACAGAGAGAGTGAGGGACCCAGAGGGAGCGAGGGACCCAGAGAGAGCGAGGGACGCAGAGAGCGCGAGGGACACAGAGAGTGAGGGACACAGAGAGAGTGAGGGGCACAGAGAGTGAGGGACACAGAGAGCGAGGGACACACAGAGAGAGCGAGAGACACAGAGAGTGAGGGACACAGAGAGAGTGAGGGACACAGAGAGCGAGGGTCACAGAGAGCAAGGGACACAGAGAGCGAGGGACACTTAGAGAGTGAAGGATACAGAGAGTGAGAGACACACTGAGAGAGTGTGGGACACAGAGAGCGAGTGACACAGAGAGCGCGAGGGGCACAGAGAGCGCGAGGGACACAGAGAGCGAGGGACACAGAGAGAGAGCGAGGGACACAGAGAGAGAGCGAGGGACACAGAGAGCGAGCGACACAGAGAGCGAGGGACACAGAGAGAGAGCGAGGGACACAGACAGAGCAAGGGACACAGAGAGAGTGAGGGACACAGAGAGCGAGGGACACACAGAGAGAGCGAGGGACACAGACAGAGCAAGGGACACAGAGAGAGTGAGGGACACAGAATGTGAGGAACACAGAGAGCGAGGGAAACAGAGAGAGCGAGGGAAACTGAGAGAGCGAGGGACACACAGAGAGAGTGAGGGACACAGAGAGTGTGGAACACAGAGAGCGAGGGACACAGAGAGAGCGAGGGACACAGAGAGAGCGAGGGACACAGAGAGAGTGAGGGACACAGAGAGAGTGAGGGACACAGAGAGAGTGAGGGACACAGAGCGAGGGTCACAGACAGAGCGAGGGACACAGACAGAGCGAGGGACACAGTGAGAGCGAGGGACACACAGAAAGGGAGGGACACAGAGAGAGTGAGGGACACAGAGAGCGCGAGTGACACAGAGAGAGCGAGGACACAGAGAGCGAGGGACACAGAGAGCGAGGGACACACAGAGATAGCGAGGGACACAGAGAGTGAGGGACACACAGAGAGAGTGTGGGACACAGAGAGAGTGAATGACACAAAGAGAGAGTGTGGGACACAGAGAGTGAGGGACACACAGACAGAGCCATGGACACAGAGAGAGCGAGGGACACAGAGAGCGAGGGACACACAGAGAGAGCGAGGGACACAGAGAGCGAGGGACACACAGAGAGAGTGAGAGACACAGAGAGAGTGAGGGACACAGAGAGCGAGGGACACAGAGAGCGAGGGACACAGAGAGTGAGGGACACAGAGAGCGAGGGACCCACAGAGAGAGCGAGAGACACAGAGAGTGAGGGACACAGAGAGCGAGGGACACAGAGAGAGCGAGGGACACACAGAAAGGGAGGGACACAGAGAGAGTGAGGGACACAGAGAGCGCGAGTGACACAGAGAGAGCGAGGACACAGAGAGCGAGGGACACAGAGAGCGAGGGACACAGAGAGCGAGGGACACAGAGAGATAGCGAGGGACACAGAGAGTGAGGGACACACAGAGAGAGTGTGGGACACAGAGAGAGTGAGTGACACAGAGAGAGAGTGTGGGACACAGAGAGTGAGGGACACACAGAGAGAGCGAGGGACACAGAGAGCGAGGGACACACAGAGAGAGTGTGGGACACAGAGAGAGTGAGAGACACAGAGAGACTGAGGGACACAAGGAGAGCCAGGAACACAGAGAGAGCGAATGACACAGAGGGCGAGGGACACAGAGAGCAAGGGACACAGAGAGTGAGGGACACAGAGAGAGTGAGGGACCCAGAGGGAGCGAGGGACCCAGAGAGAGCGAGGGACGCAGAGAGCGCGAGGGACACAGAGAGTGAGGGACACAGAGAGAGTGAGGGGCACAGAGAGTGAGGGACACAGAGAGCGAGGGACACACAGAGAGAGCGAGAGACACAGAGAGCGAGGGACAAACAGAGAGAGCGAGGGACACAGAGAGCGAGGGACACACAGAGAGAGTGTGGGACACAGAGAGAGTGAGAGACACAGAGAGACTGAGGGACACACGGAGAGCCAGGAACACAGAGAGAGCGAATGACACAGAGAGCGAGGGACACAGAGAGCAAGGGACACAGAAAGTGAGGGACACAGAGAGAGTGAGCGACACACGGAGAGCCAGGAACACAGAGAGAGCGAATGACACAGAGAGCGAGGGACACAGAGAGCAAGGGACACAGAAAGTGAGGGACACAGAGAGAGTGAGGGACCCAGAGGGAGCGAGGGACCCAGAGAGAGCGAGGGACGCAGAGAGCGCGAGGGACACAGAGAGTGAGGGACACAGAGAGAGTGAGGGGCACAGAGAGTGAGGGACACAGAGAGCGAGGGACACAGAGAGAGAGCGAGAGACACAGAGAGTGAGGGACACAGAGAGAGTGAGGGACACAGAGAGCGAGGGTCACAGAGAGCAAGGGACACAGAGAGTGAGGGACACTTAGAGAGTGAAGGATACAGAGAGTGAGGGACACACTGAGAGAGTGTGGGACACAGAGAGCGAGTGACCCAGAGAGCGCGTGACACAGAGAGCGCGAGGGACACAGAGAGCGCGAGGGACGCAGAGAGCGAGGGACACAGAGAGAGAGCGAGGGACACAGAGAGCGAGCGACACAGAGAGCGAGGGACACACAGAGAGAGCGAGGGACACAGACAGAGCAAGGGACACAGAGAGAGTGAGGAACACAGAGAGCGAGGGAAACAGAGAGAGCAAGGGACACAGAGAGAGTGAGCGACTCAGGGAGAGCGAGGGACACAGAGAGAGTGAGGGACACAGAGAGAGCGAGGGACACAGAGAGCGCGAGGGACACAGCGAGAGCGAGGGACACACAGAAAGGGAGGGACACAGACAGAGCGAGGGTCACAGACCGAGCTACACAGAGAGCGCGAGGGACACAGAGAGAGCGAGGGACACAAAGAGCGAGGGCCACAGAGCACGAGGGACACAGAGAGCGAGGGACACAGAGAGTGTGGGACACAGAGAGCGAGAGACACAGAGAGTGAGGGACACAGAGAGTGAGGGACACACAGAGCGAGGGACACAGAGAGTGTGGGACACAGTGAGCGAGGGACACAGAGAGCGAGTAGCACAGAGCATGAGGGACACAAAGAGTGAGGGACACAGAGAGCGAGGGACACAAAGGGCAAGGGACACAAAGAGTGAGGGACACAGAGAGTGTGGGACACAGAGAATGTGGGACACAGAGAGCGAGGGACACAGAGAGCAGAGAGAGAGCGAGGGACACAGAGAACCAGGGACACAGAGGGAGGAAGGGACACACAGAAAGGGAGGGACACAGACAGAGCGAGGGTCACAGACCGAGCTACACAGAGAGCGCGAGGGACACAGAGAGAGCGAGGGACACAAAGAGCGAGGGACACAGAGCACGAGGGACACAGAGAGCGAGGGACACAGAGAGTGTGGGACACAGAGAGCGAGGGACACAGAGACTGAGGGACACAGAGAGCGAGGGACACAAAGGGCAAGGGACGCAGAGAGTGTGGGACAGAGAGAGTGTGGGACACAGAGAGCGAGGGACACAGAGAGCGAGGGACACAGAGAGTGAGGGGCACAGAGAGCGAGGGACACAGAGAGAGCGAGGGGCACACAGAGAGCGAGGGACACAGAGAGAGCGAGGGACACACAGAGAGCGAGGGACACAGAGAGAGCGAGGGGCAGAGAGAGAGCGAGGGACACAGAGAGCCAGGGACACAAAGAGAGCGAGGGACACACAGCGAGCGAGGGACACAGAGAGCGAGGGACACAGAGAGAGCGAGGGACACAGAGACGAGGGACACAGAGAGCGAAGGACACAGAGAGCACGAGTGACACAGAGAGCGCAAGGGACACAGAGAGCGCGAGCGACACAGACACCGGGAGGGACACAGAGACCGCGAGGGACAGAGAGAGAGTGGGGGACACAGAGAGAGCGAGGGTCACAGAGAGCAAGGGACACAGAGAGCGAGGGACACTTAGAGAGTGAAGGATACAGAGAGTGTGGGACACACTGAGAGAGTGTGGGACACAGAGAGCGAGTGACACAGAGAGCGTGAGGGACACAGAGAGCGAGGGACACAGAGAGTGTGGAACACAGTGAGTGAGGGACACAGAGAGAGCGAGGGACACAGAGAGATAGCGAGGGACACAGAGAGCGAGGGACATAGAGAGCGAGGGACGCACAGAGACAAAGAGGGACACAGAGAGCGAGGGACACAGAGAGCGAGGGACACAGAGAGCGAGGGAAACACAGAGAGAGTGAGGGACACAGAGAGTGAGGAACACAGAGAGAACGAGGGACACAGAGAGAACGAGGGACACAGAGAGCGAGGGACACAGAGAGCGAGGGAAACACAGAGAGAGTGAGGGACACAGAGAGTGAGGAACACAGAGAGCGAGGGAAACACAGAGAGCGAGGGACACAGACAGCGAGGGACACACAGAGAGAGTGACAGACACAGAGAGTGTGGAACACAGAGAGCGAGGGACTCAGAGAGAGCGAGGGACACAGAGAGAGTGAGGGACACAGAGAGAGTGAGGGACACAGAGAGAGCAAGGGACACAGAGAGTGCGAGGGACACAGAGAGAGTGAGGGACACAGAGAGAGTGAGGGACACAGAGCGAGGGACACAGACAGAGCGAGGGACACAGACAGAGCGAGGGACACAGAGAGAGCGAGGGACACACAGAAAGGGAGGGACACAGAGAGAGTGAGGGACACAGAGAGCGCGAGTGACACAGAGAGAGCGAGGACACAGAGAGCGAGGGACACAGAGAGCGAGGGACACACAGAGAGAGCGAGGGACACAGAGAGTGAGGGACACACAGAGAGAGTGTGGGACACAGAGAGAGTGAGTGACACAGAGAGAGAGTGTGGGACACAGAGTGAGGGACACACAGAGAGAGCGAGGGACACAGAGAGCGAGGGACACACAGAGAGAGTGTGGGACACAGAGAGAGTGAGAGACACAGAGAGACTGAGGGACACAAGGAGAGTGAGGAACACAGAGAGCGAGGGACACAGAGAGCGAGGGACACAGAGAGTGAGGGACACAGAGAGAGTGAGGGACACAGAGAGAGTGAGAGACACAGAGAGACTGAGGAACACAGAGAGAGTGAGGAACACAGAGAGCGAGGGACACAGAGAGCGAGGGAAAAAGAGAGTGAGGGACACAGAGAGAGTGAGGGACCCAGAGGGAGCGAGGGACCCAGAGAGAGCGAGGGACGCAGAGAGCGCGAGGGACACAGAGAGTGAGGGACACAGAGAGAGTGAGGGGCACAGAGAGTGAGGGACACAGAGAGCGAGGGACACAGAGAGAGAGCGAGGGACACAGAGAGTGAGGGACACAGAGAGAGTGTTGGACACAGAGAGTGAGGGACACACAGACAGAGCCATGGACACAGAGAGAGCGAGAGACACAGAGAGTGAGGGACACAGAGAGAGTGAGGGGCACAGAGAGTGAGGGACACAGAGAGCGAGGGACACAGAGAGAGAGCGAGGGACACAGAGAGTGAGGGACACAGAGAGAGTGTTGGACACAGAGAGTGAGGGACACACAGACAGAGCCAGGAACACAGAGAGAGCGAATGACACAGAGAGCGAGGGACACAGAGAGCAAGGGACACAGAGAGTGAGGGACACAGAGAGAGTGAGGGACACAGAGAGGGAGGGACACAGAGAGCGAGGGACACAGAGAGTGAGGGACACAGAGAGTGAGGGACACAGAGAGAGTGAGGGACACAGAGAGCGAGGGACACAGAGAGCGAGGGACACAGAGAGTGAGGGACACAGAGAGTGAGGGACACAGAGAGAGTGAGGGACACAGAGAGCGAGGGACACAGAGAGCGAGGGACACAGAGAGTGAGGGACACAGAGAGAGTGAGGGGCACAGAGAGTGAGGGACGCAGAGAGCGCGAGGGTCACAGAGAGTGAGGGACACAGAGAGCGCGAGGGACACACAGAGTGAGCGAGGGACACAGAGAGCGAGGGACACACAGAGAGAGTGTGGGACACAGAGAGAGTGAGAGACACAGAGAGACTGAGGGACACAAGGAGAGCGAGGAACACAGAGAGAGCGAATGACACAGAGGGCGAGGGACACAGAGAGCAAGGGACACAGAGAGTGAGGGACACAGAGAGAGTGAGGGACCCAGAGGGAGCGAGGGACCCAGAGAGAGCGAGGGACGCAGAGAGCGCGAGGGACACAGAGAGTGAGGGACACAGAGAGAGTGAGGGGCACAGAGAGTGAGGGACACAGAGAGCGAGGGACACACAGAGAGAGCGAGAGACACAGAGAGTGAGGGACACAGAGAGAGTGAGGGACACAGAGAGCGAGGGTCACAGAGAGCAAGGGACACAGAGAGCGAGGGACACTTAGAGAGTGAAGGATACAGAGAGTGAGAGACACACTGAGAGAGTGTGGGACACAGAGAGCGAGTGACACAGAGAGCGCGAGGGGCACAGAGAGCGCGAGGGACAGAGAGAGCGAGGGACACAGAGAGAGAGCGAGGGACACAGAGAGAGAGCGAGGGACACAGAGAGCGAGCGACACAGAGAGCGAGGGACACAGAGAGAGAGCGAGGGACACAGACAGAGCAAGGGACACAGAGAGAGTGAGGGACACAGAGAGCGAGGGACACACAGAGAGAGCGAGGGACACAGACAGAGCAAGGGACACAGAGAGAGTGAGGGACACAGAATGTGAGGAACACAGAGAGCGAGGGAAACAGAGAGAGCGAGGGAAACTGAGAGAGCGAGGGACACACAGAGAGAGTGAGGGACACAGAGAGTGCGAGGGACACAGAGAGTGAGGGACACAGAGAGAGTGAGGGACACAGAGAGTGTGGAACACAGAGAGCGAGGGACACAGAGAGAGCGAGGGACACAGAGAGAGCGAGGGACACAGAGAGCGAGGGACACACAGAGAGAGTGAGGGACACAGAGAGTGTGGAACACAGAGAGCGAGGGACACAGAGAGAGCGAGGGACACAGAGAGAGCGAGGGACACAGAGAGAGTGAGGGACACAGAGAGAGTGAGGGACACAGAGAGAGTGAGGGACACAGAGCGAGGGTCACAGACAGAGCGAGGGACACAGACAGAGCGAGGGACACAGTGAGAGCGAGGGACACACAGAAAGGGAGGGACACAGAGAGAGTGAGGGACACAGAGAGCGCGAGTGACACAGAGAGAGCGAGGACACAGAGAGCGAGGGACACAGAGAGCGAGGGACACACAGAGATAGCGAGGGACACAGAGAGTGAGGGACACACAGAGAGAGTGTGGGACACAGAGAGAGTGAATGACACAAAGAGAGAGTGTGGGACACAGAGAGTGAGGGACACACAGACAGAGCCATGGACACAGAGAGAGCGAGGGACACAGAGAGCGAGGGACACACAGAGAGAGCGAGGGACACAGAGAGCGAGGGACACACAGAGAGAGTGAGAGACACAGAGAGAGTGAGGGACACAGAGAGCGAGGGACACAGAGAGCGAGGGACACAGAGAGTGAGGGACACAGAGAGCGAGGGACCCACAGAGAGAGCGAGAGACACAGAGAGTGAGGGACACAGAGAGCGAGGGACACAGAGAGAGCGAGGGACACACAGAAAGGGAGGGACACAGAGAGAGTGAGGGACACAGAGAGCGCGAGTGACACAGAGAGAGCGAGGACACAGAGAGCGAGGGACACAGAGAGCGAGGGACACAGAGAGCGAGGGACACAGAGAGATAGCGAGGGACACAGAGAGTGAGGGACACACAGAGAGAGTGTGGGACACAGAGAGAGTGAGTGACACAGAGAGAGAGTGTGGGACACAGAGAGTGAGGGACACACAGAGAGAGCGAGGGACACAGAGAGCGAGGGACACACAGAGAGAGTGTGGGACACAGAGAGAGTGAGAGACACAGAGAGACTGAGGGACACAAGGAGAGCCAGGAACACAGAGAGAGCGAATGACACAGAGGGCGAGGGACACAGAGAGCAAGGGACACAGAGAGTGAGGGACACAGAGAGAGTGAGGGACCCAGAGGGAGCGAGGGACCCAGAGAGAGCGAGGGACGCAGAGAGCGCGAGGGACACAGAGAGTGAGGGACACAGAGAGAGTGAGGGGCACAGAGAGTGAGGGACACAGAGAGCGAGGGACACACAGAGAGAGCGAGAGACACAGAGAGCGAGGGACAAACAGAGAGAGCGAGGGACACAGAGAGTGAGGGACACACAGAGAGAGTGTGGGACACAGAGAGAGTGAGAGACACAGAGAGACTGAGGGACACACGGAGAGCCAGGAACACAGAGAGAGCGAATGACACAGAGAGCGAGGGACACAGAGAGCAAGGGACACAGAAAGTGAGGGACACAGAGAGAGTGAGCGACACACGGAGAGCCAGGAACACAGAGAGAGCGAATGACACAGAGAGCGAGGGACACAGAGAGCAAGGGACACAGAAAGTGAGGGACACAGAGAGAGTGAGGGACCCAGAGGGAGCGAGGGACCCAGAGAGAGCGAGGGACGCAGAGAGCGCGAGGGACACAGAGAGTGAGGGACACAGAGAGAGTGAGGGGCACAGAGAGTGAGGGACACAGAGAGCGAGGGACACAGAGAGAGAGCGAGAGACACAGAGAGTGAGGGACACAGAGAGAGTGAGGGACACAGAGAGCGAGGGTCACAGAGAGCAAGGGACACAGAGAGTGAGGGACACTTAGAGAGTGAAGGATACAGAGAGTGAGGGACACACTGAGAGAGTGTGGGACACAGAGAGCGAGTGACCCAGAGAGCGCGTGACACAGAGAGCGCGAGGGACACAGAGAGCGCGAGGGACGCAGAGAGCGAGGGACACAGAGAGAGAGCGAGGGACACAGAGAGCGAGCGACACAGAGAGCGAGGGACACACAGAGAGAGCGAGGGACACAGACAGAGCAAGGGACACAGAGAGAGTGAGGAACACAGAGAGCGAGGGAAACAGAGAGAGCGAGGGACACACAGAGAGAGTGAGGGACACAGAGAGTGTGGAACACAGAGAGCGAGGGACACAGAGAGAGCGAGGGACACAGAGAGAGCGAGGGACACAGAGAGAGTGAGGGGCACAGAGAGAGTGAGGGACAGAGAGAGAGTGAGGGACACAGAGCGAGGGTCACAGACAGAGCGAGGGACACAGACAGAGCGAGGGACACAGTGAGAGCGAGGGACACACAGAAAGGGAGGGACACAGAGAGAGTGAGGGACACAGAGAGCGCGAGTGAAACAGAGAGAGCGAGGACACAGAGAGCGAGGGACACAGAGAGCGAGGGACACACAGAGATAGCGAGGGACACAGAGAGTGTGGGACACACAGAGAGAGTGTGGGACACAGAGAGAGTGAATGACACAGAGAGAGAGTGTGGGACACAGAGAGTGAGGGACACACAGACAGAGCCATGGACACAGAGAGAGCGAGGGATACAGAGAGCGAGGGACACACAGAGAGAGCGAGGGACACAGAGAGCGAGGGACACACAGAGAGAGTGTGGGACACAGAGAGATTGAGAGACACAGAGAGAGTGAGGGACACAGAGAGCGAGGGACACAGAGAGCGAGGGACACAGAGAGTGAGGGACACAGATAGAGTGAGGGACCCAGAGGGAGCGAGGGGCCCAGAGAGAGCGAGGGACGCAGAGAGTGCGAGGGACACAGAGAGTGAGGGACACAGAGAGAGTGAGGGGCAGAGAGAGTGAGGGACACAGAGAGCGAGGGACCCACAGAGAGAGCGAGAGACACAGAGAGTGAGGGGCACAGAGAGCGAGGGACACAGAGAGCGAGGGACACAGAAAGAGTCAGGGACACAGAGAGTGAGGGCCACAGAGAGAGTGAGGGACAGAGAGTGAGTGAGGGACACAGAGAGAGTGAGGGTCACAGAGAGTGAGGAACACAGAGAGTGAGGGACACAGAGAGAGTGAGGGATACCGAGAGTGAGCGACACAGGGAGAGCGAGGGACACAGAGAGATGGAGGGACACAGAGAGAGCGAGGGACACAGAGAGCGAGGGACACAGAGAGAGCAAGGGACACAGAGAGAGTGAGGGACACGGAGAGTGAGCGACAAAGGGAGAGCGAGGGACACAGAGAGTGTGGGACACAGAGATCGAGGGACACAGAGTGTGAGGGACACAGAGAGTGAGGGACACAGAGAGTGTGGGACACAGAGAGTGTGGGACACAGAGAGCGAGGGACACAGAGAGCGAGTAGCACAGAGCATGAGGGACACAAAGAGTGAGGGACACAGAGAGCGAGGGACACAAAGGGCAAGGGACACAGAGAGTGTCGGACACAGAGAGTGTGGGACACAGAGAGCGAGGGACACAGAGAGAGCGAAGGACACAGAGAGTGCGAGGGACACAGAGAGTGAGGGACACAGAGAGCGAGGGACACAGAGAGAGCGAGGGACACAGAGAGAGCGAGGGACACACAGAGAGCGAGGGACACAGAGAGAGCGAGGGGCAGAGAGAGAGCAAGGGACACAGAGAGCCAGGGACACAGAGAGAGCGTGAGACACACAGCGAGCGAGGGACACAGAGAGAGCGAGGGGCAGAGAGAACGAGGGACACAGAGAGCGAGGGACACAGAGAGTGTGGGACACAGAGAGCGAGGGACACAGTGAGCGAAGGACACAGAGAGCACGAGTGACACAGAGAGCGCGAGGGACACAGAGAGTGCGAGCGACACAGACACCGGGAGGGACACAGAGAGAGCGTGAGACACACAGCGAGCGAGGGACACAGAGAGAGCGAGGGGCAGAGAGAACGAGGGACACAGAGAGCGAGGGACACAGAGAGTGTGGGACACAGAGAGCGAGGGACACAGTGAGCGAAGGACACAGAGAGCGCGACGGGCACAGAGAGCGCGAGGGACACAGAGAGCGAGGGACACAGAGAGAGAGCGAGGGACACAGAGAGCGAGCGACACAGAGAGCGAGGGACACACAGAGAGAGCGAGGGACACAGACAGAGCCAGGGACACAGAGAGCGAGGGACACAGACAGAGCCAGCGACACAGAGAGAGCGAGGGACATAGAGAGCGAGGGACACAGAGAGAGTGAGGGACACAGAATGTGAGGAACACAGAGAGCGAGGGAAACAGAGAGAGCGAGGGAAACTGAGAGAGCGAGGGACACACAGAGAGAGTGAGGGACACAGAGAGTGTGGAACACAGAGAGCGAGGGACACAGAGAGAGCGAGGGACACAGAGAGAGCGAGGGACACAGAGAGAGTGAGGGACACAGAGAGAGTGAGGGACAGAGAGAGAGTGAGGGACACAGAGCGAGGGTCACAGACAGAGCGAGGGACACAGACAGAGCGAGGGACACAGTGAGAGCGAGGGACACACAGAAAGGGAGGGACACAGAGAGAGTGAGGGACACAGAGAGCGCGAGTGACACAGAGAGAGCGAGGAAACAGAGAGCGAGGGACACAGAGAGCGAGGGACACACAGAGATAGCGAGGGACACAGAGAGTGAGGGACACACAGAGAGAGTGTGGGACACAGAGAGAGTGAATGACATAAAGAGAGAGTGTGGGACACAGAGAGTGAGGGACACACAGACAGAGCCATGGACACAGAGAGAGCGAGGGACACAGAGAGCGAGGGACACACAGAGAGAGCGAGGGACACAGAGAGCGAGGGACACACAGAGAGAGTGAGAGACACAGAGAGAGTGAGGGACACAGAGAGCGAGGGACACAGAGAGCGAGGGACACAGAGAGTGAGGGACACAGAGAGCGAGGGACCCACAGAGAGAGCGAGAGACACAGAGAGTGAGGGACACAGAGAGCGAGGGACACAGAGAGAGCGAGGGACACACAGAAAGTGAGGGACACAGAGAGAGTGAGGGACACAGAGAGCGCGAGTGACACAGAGAGAGCGAGGACACAGAGAGCGAGGGACACAGAGAGCGAGGGACACACAGAGATAGCGAGGGACACAGAGAGTGAGGGACACACAGAGAGAGTGTGGGACACAGAGAGAGTGAGTGACACAGAGAGAGAGTGTGGGACACAGAGAGTGAGTGACACACAGAGAGAGCGAGGGACACAGAGAGCGAGGGACACACAGAGAGAGTGTGGGACACAGAGAGAGTGAGAGACACAGAGAGACTGAGGGACACAGAGAGCCAGGAACACAGAGAGAGCGAATGACACAGAGGGCGAGGGACACAGAGAGCAAGGGACACAGAGAGTGAGGGACACAGAGAGAGTGAGGGACCCAGAGGGAGCGAGGGACCCAGAGAGAGCGAGGGACGCAGAGAGCGCGAGGGACACAGAGAGTGAGGGACACAGAGAGAGTGAGGGGCACAGAGAGTGAGGGACACAGAGAGCGAGGGACACACAGAGAGAGCGAGAGACACAGAGAGCGAGGGACAAACAGAGAGAGCGAGGGACACAGAGAGCGAGGGACACAGAGAGCGAGGGACACAGAGAGCGAGGGACACACAGAGAGAGTGTGGGACACAGAGAGAGTGAGAGACACAGAGAGACTGAGGGACACAAGGAGAGCGAGGAACACAGAGAGAGCGAATGACACAGAGAGCGAGGGACACAGAGAGCAAGGGACACAGAGAGAGCGAATGACACAGAGAGTGAGGGACACAGAGAGTGAGGGACACAGAGAGCAAGGGACACAGAAAGTGAGGGACACAGAGAGAATGAGGGACCCAGAGGGAGCGAGGGACCCAGAGAGAGCGAGGGACGCAGAGAGCGCGAGGGACACAGAGAGTGAGGGACACAGAGAGAGTGAGGGGCACAGAGAGTGAGGGACACAGAGAGCGAGGGACACAGAGAGAGAGCGAGAGACACAGAGAGTGAGGGACACAGAGAGAGTGAGGGACACAGAGAGCGAGGGTCACAGAGAGCAAGGGACACAGAGAGTGAGGGACACTTAGAGAGTGAAGGATACAGAGAGTGAGGGACACACTGAGAGAGTGTGGGACACAGAGAGCGAGTGACCCAGAGAGCGCGTGACACAGAGAGCGCGAGGGACACAGAGAGCGCGAGGGACGCAGAGAGCGAGGGTCACAGAGAGAGAGCGAGGGACACAGAGAGCGAGCGACACAGAGAGCGAGGGACACACAGAGAGAGCGAGGGACACAGACAGAGCAAGGGACACAGAGAGAGTGAGGAACACAGAGAGCGAGGGAAACAGAGAGAGCGAGGGACACACAGAGAGAGTGAGGGACACAGAGAGTGTGGAACACAGAGAGCGAGGGACACAGAGAGAGCGAGGGACACAGAGAGAGCGAGGGACACAGAGAGAGTGAGGGGCACAGAGAGAGTGAGGGACAGAGAGAGAGTGAGGGACACAGAGCGAGGGTCACAGACAGAGCGAGGGACACAGACAGAGCGAGGGACACAGTGAGAGCGAGGGACACACAGAAAGGGAGGGACACAGAGAGAGTGAGGGACACAGAGAGCGCGAGTGAAACAGAGAGAGCGAGGACACAGAGAGCGAGGGACACAGAGAGCGAGGGACACACAGAGATAGCGAGGGACACAGAGAGTGAGGGACACACAGAGAGAGTGTGGGACACAGAGAGAGTGAATGACACAGAGAGAGAGTGTGGGACACAGAGAGTGAGGGACACACAGACAGAGCCATGGACACAGAGAGAGCGAGGGATACAGAGAGCGAGGGACACACAGAGAGAGCGAGGGACACAGAGAGCGAGGGACACACAGAGAGAGTGTGGGACACAGAGAGATTGAGAGACACAGAGAGAGTGAGGGACACAGAGAGCGAGGGACACAGAGAGCGAGGGACACAGAGAGTGAGGGACACAGATAGAGTGAGGGACCCAGAGGGAGCGAGGGGCCCAGAGAGAGCGAGGGACGCAGAGAGTGCGAGGGACACAGAGAGTGAGGGACACAGAGAGAGTGAGGGGCAGAGAGAGTGAGGGACACAGAGAGCGAGGGACCCACAGAGAGAGCGAGAGACACAGAGAGTGAGGGGCACAGAGAGCGAGGGACACAGAGAGCGAGGGACACAGAAAG
This sequence comes from Scyliorhinus torazame, assembly GCF_047496885.1. NCBI lineage: Eukaryota > Metazoa > Chordata > Chondrichthyes > Carcharhiniformes > Scyliorhinidae > Scyliorhinus > Scyliorhinus torazame. The sequence continues at coordinate 200,656 of NW_027307909.1, read as the reverse complement.
AGTCAGGGACACAGAGAGTGAGGGCCACAGAGAGAGTGAGGGACAGAGAGAGAGTCAGGGACACAGAGAGTGAGGGCCACAGAGAGAGTGAGGGACAGAGAGTGAGTGAGGGACACAGAGAGAGTGAGGGTCACAGAGAGTGAGGAACACCGAGAGTGAGGGACACAGAGAGAGTGAGGGATACCGAGAGTGAGCGACACAGGGAGAGCGAGGGACACAGAGAGATGGAGGGACACAGAGAGAGCGAGGGACACAGAGAGCGAGGGACACAGAGAGAGCAAGGGACACAGAGAGAGTGAGGGACACGGAGAGTGAGCGACAAAGGGAGAGCGAGGGACACAGAGAGTGTGGGACACAGAGATCGAGGGACACAGAGTGTGAGGGACACAGAGAGTGAGGGACACAGAGAGTGTGGGACACAGAGAGTGTGGGACACAGAGAGCGAGGGACACAGAGAGCGAGTAGCACAGAGCATGAGGGACACAAAGAGTGAGGGACACAGAGAGCGAGGGACACAAAGGGCAAGGGACACAGAGAGTGTCGGACACAGAGAGTGTGGGACACAGAGAGCGAGGGACACAGAGAGAGCGAAGGACACAGAGAGTGCGAGGGACACAGAGAGTGAGGGACACAGAGAGCGAGGGACACAGAGAGAGCGAGGGACACACAGAGAGCGAGGGACACAGAGAGAGCGAGGGACACACAGAGAGCGAGGGACACAGAGAGAGCGAGGGGCAGAGAGAGAGCAAGGGACACAGAGAGCCAGGGACACAGAGAGAGCGTGAGACACACAGCGAGCGAGGGACACAGAGAGAGCGAGGGGCAGAGAGAACGAGGGACACAGAGAGCGAGGGACACAGAGAGTGTGGGACACAGAGAGCGAGGGACACAGTGAGCGAAGGACACAGAGAGCACGAGTGACACAGAGAGCGCGAGGGACACAGAGAGTGCGAGCGACACAGACACCGGGAGGGACACAGAGGCCGCGAGGGACAGAGAGAGAGTGGGCGACACAGAGAGAGCGAGGGTCACAGAGAGCAAGGGACACAGAGAGCGAGGGACACTTAGAGAGTGAAGGATACAGAGAGTGAGGGACACACTGAGAGAGTGTGGGACACAGAGAGCGAGTGACACAGAGAGCGCTAGGGACACAGAGAGCGCGAGGGACACAGAGAGCGAGGGACACAGAGAGTGTGGAACACAGAGAGAGTGAGGGACACAGAGAGAGCGAGGGACACAGAGAGAGCGAGGGACACAGAGCGAGGGACACTGAGAGCGAGGGACACACAGAGAGAGCGAGGGACACAGACAGAGCAAGGGACACAGAGAGAGCGAGGGACATAGAGAGCGAGGGACGCACAGAGAGAACGAGGGACACAGAGAGCGAGGGACACAGAGAGCGAGGGAAACACAGAGAGAGTGAGAGACACAGAGAGTGAGGAACACAGAGAGCGAGGGAAACAGAGAGAGCGAGGGACACAGTAAGCGAGGGACACACAGAGTGATGGACCCAGAGAGTGTGGAACACAGAGAGCGAGGGACACAGAGAGAGCGAGGGATACAGAGAGAGCGAGGGACACAGAGAGAATGAGGGACACAGAGGGAGTGAGGGACACACCGAAAGAGAGGGACACAGAGAGAGTGAGGGACACAGAGAGAGCGAGGACACAGAGAGCGAGGGACACAGAGAGAGTGTAGAACACAGAGAGTGAGGGACACAGAGAGCGCGAGTGACACAGAGAGAGCGAGGACACAGAGAGCGAGAGACACAGAGAGCGAGGGACACACAGAGATAGCGAGGGACACAGAGAGTGAGGGACACACAGAGAGAGTGTGGGACACAGAGAGAGTGAGGGACACAGAGAGCGAGGGACACACAGAGAGAGCGAGGGACACAGAGAGCGAGGGACACACAGAGAGCGAGGGACACAGAGAGAGCGAGGGGCAGAGAGAGAGCAAGGGACACAGAGAGCCAGGGACACAGAGAGAGCGTGAGACACACAGCGAGCGAGGGACACAGAGAGAGCGAGGGGCAGAGAGAACGAGGGACACAGAGAGCGAGGGACACAGAGAGTGTGGGACACAGAGAGCGAGGGACACAGTGAGCGAAGGACACAGAGAGCACGAGTGACACAGAGAGCGCGAGGGACACAGAGAGTGCGAGCGACACAGACACCGGGAGGGACAGAGAGAGAGCGTGAGACACACAGCGAGCGAGGGACACAGAGAGAGCGAGGGGCAGAGAGAACGAGGGACACAGAGAGCGAGGGACACAGAGAGTGTGGGACACAGAGAGCGAGGGACACAGTGAGCGAAGGACACAGAGAGCGCGACGGGCACAGAGAGCGCGAGGGACACAGAGAGCGAGGGACACAGAGAGAGAGCGAGGGACACAGAGAGCGAGCGACACAGAGAGCGAGGGACACACAGAGAGAGCGAGGGACACAGACAGAGCAAGGGACACAGAGAGAGTGAGGGACACAGAATGTGAGGAACACAGAGAGCGAGGGAAACAGAGAGAGCGAGGGAAACTGAGAGAGCGGGGGACACACAGAGAGAGTGAGGGACACAGAGAGTGTGGAACACAGAGAGCGAGGGACACAGAGAGAGCGAGGGACACAGAGAGAGCGAGGGACACAGAGAGAGTGAGGGACACAGAGAGAGTGAGGGACAGAGAGAGAGTGAGGGACACAGAGCGAGGGTCACAGACAGAGCGAGGGACACAGACAGAGCGAGGGACACAGTGAGAGCGAGGGACACACAGAAAGGGAGGGACACAGAGAGAGTGAGGGACACAGAGAGCGCGAGTGACACAGAGAGAGCGAGGACACAGAGAGCGAGGGACACAGAGAGCGAGGGACACACAGAGATAGCGAGGGACACAGAGAGTGAGGGACACACAGAGAGAGTGTGGGACACAGAGAGAGTGAATGACATAAAGAGAGAGTGTGGGACACAGAGAGTGAGGGACACACAGACAGAGCCATGGACACAGAGAGAGCGAGGGACACAGAGAGCGAGGGACACACAGAGAGAGCGAGGGACACAGAGAGCGAGGGACACACAGAGAGAGTGAGAGACACAGAGAGAGTGAGGGACACAGAGAGCGAGGGACACAGAGAGCGAGGGACACAGAGAGTGAGGGACACAGAGAGCGAGGGACCCACAGAGAGAGCGAGAGACACAGAGAGTGAGGGACACAGAGAGCGAGGGACACAGAGAGAGCGAGGGACACACAGAAAGTGAGGGACACAGAGAGAGTGAGGGACACAGAGAGCGCGAGTGACACAGAGAGAGCGAGGACACAGAGAGCGAGGGACACAGAGAGCGAGGGACACAGAGAGCGAGGGACACAGAGAGATAGCGAGGGACACAGAGAGTGAGGGACACACAGAGAGAGTGTGGGACACAGAGAGAGTGAGTGACACAGAGAGAGAGTGTGGGACACAGAGAGTGAGGGACACACAGAGAGAGCGAGGGACACAGAGAGCGAGGGACACACAGAGAGAGTGTGGGACACAGAGAGAGTGAGAGACACAGAGAGACTGAGGGACACAAGGAGAGCCAGGAACACAGAGAGAGCGAATGACACAGAGGGCGAGGGACACAGAGAGCAAGGGACACAGAGAGTGAGGGACACAGAGAGAGTGAGGGACCCAGAGGGAGCGAGGGACCCAGAGAGAGCGAGGGACGCAGAGAGCGCGAGGGACACAGAGAGTGAGGGACACAGAGAGAGTGAGGGGCACAGAGAGTGAGGGACACAGAGAGCGAGGGACACACAGAGAGAGCGAGAGACACAGAGAGCGAGGGACAAACAGAGAGAGCGAGGGACACAGAGAGCGAGGGACACACAGAGAGAGTGTGGGACACAGAGAGAGTGAGAGACACAGAGAGACTGAGGGACACAGAGAGCGAGGGACACAGAGAGAGTGAGGGGCACAGAGAGTGAGGGACACAGAGAGCGAGGGACACAGAGAGAGAGCGAGAGACACAGAGAGTGAGGGACACAGAGAGAGTGAGGGACACAGAGAGCGAGGGACACAGAGAGTGAGGGGCACAGAGAGAGTGAGGGACACAGAGAGACTGAGGGACACAAGGAGAGCGAGGAACACAGAGAGAGCGAATGACACAGAGAGCGAGGGACACAGAGAGTGAGGGACACAGAGAGTGAGGGACACAGAGAGCGAGGGACACAGAAAGTGAGGGACACAGAGAGCAAGGGACACAGAGAGAGTGAGGGACCCAGAGGGAGCGAGGGACCCAGAGAGAGCGAGGGACTCAGAGAGCGCGAGGGACACAGAGAGTGAGGGACACAGAGAGAGTGAGGGGCACAGAGAGTGAGGGACACAGAGAGCGAGGGACACAGAGAGAGAGCGAGAGACACAGAGAGTGAGGGACACAGAGAGAGTGAGGGACACAGAGAGCGAGGGTCACAGAGAGCAAGGGACACAGAGAGTGAGGGACACTTAGAGAGTGAAGGATACAGAGAGTGAGGGACACACTGAGAGAGTGTGGGACACAGAGAGCGAGTGACCCAGAGAGCGCGTGACACAGAGAGCGCGAGGGACACAGAGAGCGCGAGGGACGCAGAGAGCGAGGGACACAGAGAGAGAGCGAGGGACACAGAGAGCGAGCGACACAGAGAGCGAGGGACACACAGAGAGAGCGAGGGACACAGACAGAGCAAGGGACACAGAGAGAGTGAGGAACACAGAGAGCGAGGGAAACAGAGAGAGCGAGGGACACACAGAGAGAGTGAGGGACACAGAGAGTGTGGAACACAGAGAGCGAGGGACACAGAGAGAGCGAGGGACACAGAGAGAGCGAGGGACACAGAGAGAGTGAGGGGCACAGAGAGAGTGAGGGACAGAGAGAGAGTGAGGGACACAGAGCGAGGGTCACAGACAGAGCGAGGGACACAGACAGAGCGAGGGACACAGTGAGAGCGAGGGACACACAGAAAGGGAGGGACACAGAGAGAGTGAGGGACACAGAGAGCGCGAGTGAAACAGAGAGAGCAAGGACACAGAGAGCGAGGGACACAGAGAGCGAGGGACACACAGAGATAGCGAGGGACACAGAGAGTGAGGGACACACAGAGAGAGTGTGGGACACAGAGAGAGTGAATGACACAGAGAGAGAGTGTGGGACACAGAGAGTGAGGGACACACAGACAGAGCCATGGACACAGAGAGAGCGAGGGATACAGAGAGCGAGGGACACACAGAGAGAGCGAGGGACACAGAGAGCGAGGGACACACAGAGAGAGTGTGGGACACAGAGAGATTGAGAGACACAGAGAGAGTGAGGGACACAGAGAGCGAGGGACACAGAGAGCGAGGGACACAGAGAGTGAGGGACACAGATAGAGTGAGGGACCCAGAGGGAGCGAGGGGCCCAGAGAGAGCGAGGGACGCAGAGAGTGCGAGGGACACAGAGAGTGAGGGACACAGAGAGAGTGAGGGGCAGAGAGAGTGAGGGACACAGAGAGCGAGGGACCCACAGAGAGAGCGAGAGACACAGAGAGTGAGGGGCACAGAGAGCGATGTACACAGAGAGCGAGGGACACAGAAAGAGTGAGGGACACAGAGAGTGAGGGCCACAGAGAGAGTGAGGGACAGAGAGTGAGTGAGGGACACAGAGAGAGTGAGGGTCACAGAGAGTGAGGAACACAGAGAGTGAGGGACACAGAGAGAGTGAGGGATACCGAGAGTGAGCGACACAGGGAGAGCGAGGGACACAGAGAGATGGAGGGACACAGAGAGAGCGAGGGACACAGAGAGCGAGGGACACAGAGAGAGCAAGGGACACAGAGAGAGTGAGGGACACGGAGAGTGAGCGACAAAGGGAGAGCGAGGGACACAGAGAGTGTGGGACACAGAGATCGAGGGGCACAGAGTGTGAGGGACACAGAGAGTGAGGGACACAGAGAGTGTGGGACACAGAGAGTGTGGGACACAGAGAGCGAGGGACACAGAGAGCGAGTAGCACAGAGCATGAGGGACACAAAGAGTGAGGGACACAGAGAGCGAGGGACACAAAGGGCAAGGGACACAGAGAGTGTCGGACACAGAGAGTGTGGGACACAGAGAGCGAGGGACACAGAGAGAGCGAAGGACACAGAGAGTGCGAGGGACACAGAGAGTGAGGGACACAGAGAGCGAGGGACACAGAGAGAGCGAGGGACACAGAGAGCGAGGGACACAGAGAGAGCGAGGGACACAGAGAGAGCGAGGGACACACAGAGAGCGAGGGACACAGAGAGAGCGAGGGGCAGAGAGAGAGCAAGGGACACAGAGAGCCAGGGACACAGAGAGAGCGTGAGACACACAGCGAGCGAGGGACACAGAGAGAGCGAGGGGCAGAGAGAACGAGGGACACAGAGAGCGAGGGACACAGAGAGTGTGGGACACAGAGAGCGAGGGACACAGTGAGCGAAGGACACAGAGAGCACGAGTGACACAGAGAGCGCGAGGGACACAGAGAGTGCGAGCGACACAGACACCGGGAGGGACACAGAGAGAGCGTGAGACACACAGCGAGCGAGGGACACAGAGAGAGCGAGGGGCAGAGAGAACGAGGAACACAGAGAGCGAGGGACACAGAGAGTGTGGGACACAGAGAGCGAGGGACACAGTGAGCGAAGGACACAGAGAGCGCGACGGGCACAGAGAGCGCGAGGGACACAGAGAGCGAGGGACACAGAGAGAGAGCGAGGGACACAGAGAGCGAGCGACACAGAGAGCGAGGGACACACAGAGAGAGCGAGGGACACAGACAGAGCAAGGGACACAGAGAGAGTGAGGGACACAGAATGTGAGGAACACAGAGAGCGAGGGAAACAGAGAGAGCGAGGGAAACTGAGAGAGCGAGGGACACACAGAGAGAGTGAGGGACACAGAGAGTGTGGAACACAGAGAGCGAGGGACACAGAGAGAGCGAGGGACACAGAGAGAGCGAGGGACACAGAGAGAGTGAGGGACACAGAGAGAGTGAGGGACAGAGAGAGAGTGAGGGACACAGAGCGAGTGTCACAGACAGAGCGAGGGACACAGACAGAGCGAGGGACACAGTGAGAGCGAGGGACACACAGAAAGGGAGTGACACAGAGAGAGTGAGGGACACAGAGAGCGCGAGTGACACAGAGAGAGCGAGGACACAGAGAGCGAGGGACACAGAGAGCGAGGGACACACAGAGATAGCGAGGGACACAGAGAGTGAGGGACACACAGAGAGAGTGTGGGACACAGAGAGAGTGAATGACATAAAGAGAGAGTGTGGGACACAGAGAGTGAGGGACACACAGACAGAGCCATGGACACAGAGAGAGCGAGGGACACAGAGAGCGAGGGACACACAGAGAGAGCGAGGGACACAGAGAGCGAGGGACACACAGAGAGAGTGAGAGACACAGAGAGAGTGAGGGACACAGAGAGCGAGGGACACAGAGAGCGAGGGACACAGAGAGTGAGGGACACAGAGAGCGAGGGACCCACAGAGAGAGCGAGAGACACAGAGAGTGAGGGACACAGAGAGCGAGGGACACAGAGAGAGCGAGGGACACACAGAAAGTGAGGGACACAGAGAGAGTGAGGGACACAGAGAGCGCGAGTGACACAGAGAGAGCGAGGACACAGAGAGCGAGGGACACAGAGAGCGAGGGACACACAGAGATAGCGAGGGACACAGAGAGTGAGGGACACACAGAGAGAGAGTGGGACACAGAGAGAGTGAGTGACACAGAGAGAGAGTGTGGGACACAGAGAGTGAGGGACACACAGAGAGAGCGAGGGACACAGAGAGCGAGGGACACACAGAGAGAGTGTGGGACACAGAGAGAGTGAGAGACACAGAGAGACTGAGGGACACAAGGAGAGCCAGGAACACAGAGAGAGCGAATGACACAGAGGGCGAGGGACACAGAGAGCAAGGGACACAGAGAGTGAGGGACACAGAGAGAGTGAGGGACCCAGAGGGAGCGAGGGACCCAGAGAGAGCGAGGGACCCAGAGAGAGCGAGGGACCCAGAGAGAGCGAGGGACGCAGAGAGCGCGAGGGACACAGAGAGTGAGGGACACAGAGAGAGTGAGGGGCACACAGAGAGAGCGAGAGACACAGAGAGTGAGGGACACAGAGAGAGCGAGGGACACAGAGAGCGAGGGACACACAGAGAGAGCGAGAGACACAGAGAGCGAGGGACAAACAGAGAGAGCGAGGGACACAGAGAGCGAGGGACACACAGAGAGAGTGTGGGACACAGAGAGAGTGAGAGACACAGAGAGACTGAGGGACACAAGGAGAGCGAGGAACACAGAGAGAGCGAATGACACAGAGAGCGAGGGACACAGAGAGCAAGGGACACAGGAAGTGAGGGACACAGAGAGAGTGAGGGACCCAGAGGGAGCGAGGGACCCAGAGAGAGCGAGGGACGCAGAGAGCGCGAGGGACACAGAGAGTGAGGGACACAGAGAGAGTGAGGGGCACAGAGAGTGAGGGACACAGAGAGCGAGGGACACAGAGAGAGAGCGAGAGACACAGAGAGTGAGGGACACAGAGAGAGTGAGGGACACAGAGAGCGAGGGTCACAGAGAGCAAGGGACACAGAGAGTGAGGGACACTTAGAGAGTGAAGGATACAGAGAGTGAGGGACACACTGAGAGAGTGTGGGACACAGAGAGCGAGTGACCCAGAGAGCGCGTGACACAGAGAGCGCGAGGGACACAGAGAGCGCGAGGGACGCAGAGAGCGAGGGACACAGAGAGAGAGCGAGGGACACAGAGAGCGAGCGACACAGAGAGCGAGGGACACACAGAGAGAGCGAGGGACACAGACAGAGCAAGGGACACAGAGAGAGTGAGGAACACAGAGAGCGAGGGACACAGAGAGCGAGGGACACACAGAGAGAGTGTGGGACACAGAGAGTGTGGAACACAGAGAGCGAGGGACACAGAGAGAGCGAGGGACACAGAGAGAGCGAGGGACACAGAGAGAGTGAGGGGCACAGAGAGAGTGAGGGACAGAGAGAGAGTGAGGGACACAGAGCGAGGGTCACAGACAGAGCGAGGGACACAGACAGAGCGAGGGACACAGTGAGAGCGAGGGACACACAGAAAGGGAGGGACACAGAGAGAGTGAGGGACACAGAGAGCGCGAGTGAAACAGAGAGAGCGAGGACACAGAGAGCGAGGGACACAGAGAGCGAGGGACACACAGAGATAGCGAGGGACACAGAGAGTGAGGGACACACAGAGAGAGTGTGGGACACAGAGAGAGTGAATGACACAGAGAGAGAGTGTGGGACACAGAGAGTGAGGGACACACAGACAGAGCCATGGACACAGAGAGAGCGAGGGATACAGAGAGCGATGGACACACAGAGAGAGCGAGGGACACAGAGAGCGAGGGACACACAGAGAGAGTGTGGGACACAGAGAGATTGAGAGACACAGAGAGAGTGAGGGACACAGAGAGCGAGGGACACAGAGAGTGAGGGACACAGATAGAGTGAGGGACCCAGAGGGAGCGAGGGGCCCAGAGAGAGCGAGGGACGCAGAGAGTGCGAGGGACACAGAGAGTGAGGGACACAGAGAGAGTGAGGGGCAGAGAGAGTGAGGGACACAGAGAGCGAGGGACCCACAGAGAGAGCGAGAGACACAGAGAGTGAGGGGCACAGAGAGCGAGGGACACAGAGAGCGAGGGACACAGAAAGAGTCAGGGACACAGAGAGTGAGGGCCACAGAGAGAGTGAGGGACAGAGAGTGAGTGAGGGACACAGAGAGAGTGAGGGTCAGAGAGAGTGAGGAACACAGAGAGTGAGGGACACAGAGAGAGTGAGGGATACCGAGAGTGAGCGACACAGGGAGAGCGAGGGACACAGAGAGATGGAGGGACACAGAGAGAGCGAGGGACACAGAGAGCGAGGGACACAGAGAGAGCAAGGGACACAGAGAGAGTGAGGGACACGGAGAGTGAGCGACAAAGGGAGAGCGAGGGACACAGAGAGTGTGGGACACAGAGATCGAGGGACACAGAGTGTGAGGGACACAGAGAGTGTGGGACACAGAGAGTGTGGGACACAGAGAGCGAGGGACACAGAGAGCGAGTAGCACAGAGCATGAGGGACACAAAGAGTGAGGGACACAGAGAGCGAGGGACACAAAGGGCAAGGGACACAGAGAGAGCGAGGGACATAGAGAGCGAGGGACACAGAGAGAGTGAGGGACACAGAATGTGAGGAACACAGAGAGCGAGGGAAACAGAGAGAGCGAGGGAAACTGAGAGAGCGAGGGACACACAGAGAGAGTGAGGGACACAGAGAGTGTGGAACACAGAGAGCGAGGGACACAGAGAGAGCGAGGGACACAGAGAGAGCGAGGGACACAGAGAGAGTGAGGGACACAGAGAGAGTGAGGGACAGAGAGAGAGTGAGGGACACAGAGCGAGGGTCACAGACAGAGCGAGGGACACAGACAGAGCATGGGACACAGTGAGAGCGAGGGACACACAGAAAGGGAGGGACACAGAGAGAGTGAGGGACACAGAGAGCGCGAGTGACACAGAGAGAGCGAGGACACAGAGAGCGAGGGACACAGAGAGCGAGGGACACACAGAGATAGCGAGGGACACAGAGAGTGAGGGGCACACAGAGAGAGTGTGGGACACAGAGAGAGTGAATGACATAAAGAGAGAGTGTGGGACACAGAGAGTGAGGTACACACAGACAGAGCCATGGACACAGAGAGAGCGAGGGACACAGAGAGCGAGGGACACACAGAGAGAGCGAGGGACACAGAGAGCGAGGGACACACAGAGAGAGTGAGAGACACAGAGAGAGTGAGGGACACAGAGAGCGAGGGACACAGAGAGCGAGGGACACAGAGAGTGAGGGACACAGAGAGCGAGGGACCCACAGAGAGAGCGAGAGACACAGAGAGTGAGGGACACAGAGAGCGAGGGACACAGAGAGAGCGAGGGACACACAGAAAGTGAGGGACACAGAGAGAGTGAGGGACACAGAGAGCGCGAGTGACACAGAGAGAGCGAGGACACAGAGAGCGAGGGACACAGAGAGCGAGGGACACACAGAGATAGCGAGGGACACAGAGAGTGAGGGACACACAGAGAGAGTGTGGGACACAGAGAGAGTGAGTGACACAGAGAGAGAGTGTGGGACACAGAGAGTGAGGGACACACAGAGAGAGCGAGGGACACAGAGAGCGAGGGACACACAGAGAGAGTGTGGGACACAGAGAGAGTGAGAGACACAGAGAGACTGAGGGACACAAGGAGAGCCAGGAACACAGAGAGAGCGAATGACACAGAGGGCGAGGGACACAGAGAGCAAGGGACACAGAGAGTGAGGGACACAGAGAGAGTGAGGGACCCAGAGGGAGCGAGGGACCCAGAGAGAGCGAGGGACGCAGAGAGCGCGAGGGACACAGAGAGTGAGGGACACAGAGAGAGTGAGGGGCACAGAGAGTGAGGGACACAGAGAGCGAGGGACACACAGAGAGAGCGAGAGACACAGAGAGCGAGGGACAAACAGAGAGAGCGAGGGACACAGAGAGCGAGGGACACAGAGAGCGAGGGACACAGAGAGCGAGGGACACACAGAGAGAGTGTGGGACACAGAGAGAGTGAGAGACACAGAGAGACTGAGGGACACAAGGAGAGCGAGGAACACAGAGAGAGCGAATGACACAGAGAGCGAGGGACACAGAGAGAGTGAGGGACACAGAGAGTGAGGGACACAGAGAGCGAGGGACACAGAGAGCGAGGGACACAGAGAGCGAGGGACACACAGAGAGAGTGTGGGACACAGAGAGAGTGAGAGACACAGAGAGACTGAGGGACACAAGGAGAGCGAGGAACACAGAGAGAGCGAATGACACAGAGAGCGAGGGACACAGAGAGCAAGGGACACAGAGAGTGAGGGACACAGAGAGAGTGAGGGACCCAGAGGGAGCGAGGGACCCAGAGAGAGCGAGGGACGCAGAGAGCGCGAGGGACACAGAGAGTGAGGGACACAGAGAGAGTGAGGGGCACAGAGAGTGAGGGACACAGAGAGCGAGGGACACAGAGAGAGAGCGAGAGACACAGAGAGTGAGGGACACAGAGAGAGTGAGGGACACAGAGAGCGAGGGTCACAGAGAGCAAGGGACACAGAGAGTGAGGGACACTTAGAGAGTGAAGGATACAGAGAGTGAGGGACACACTGAGAGAGTGTGGGACACAGAGAGCGAGTGACCCAGAGAGCGCGTGACACAGAGAGCGCGAGGGACACAGAGAGCGCGAGGGACGCAGAGAGCGAGGGACACAGAGAGAGAGCGAGGGACACAGAGAGCGAGCGACACAGAGAGCGAGGGACACACAGAGAGAGCGAGGGACACAGACAGAGCAAGGGACACAGAGAGAGTGAGGAACACAGAGAGCGAGGGAAACAGAGAGAGCGAGGGACACACAGAGAGAGTGAGGGACACAGAGAGTGTGGAACACAGAGAGCGAGGGACACAGAGAGAGCGAGGGACACAGAGAGAGCGAGGGACACAGAGAGAGTGAGGGGCACAGAGAGAGTGAGGGACAGAGAGAGAGTGAGGGACACAGAGCGAGGGTCACAGACAGAGCGAGGGACACAGACAGAGCGAGGGACACAGTGAGAGCGAGGGACACACAGAAAGGGAGGGACACAGAGAGAGTGAGGGACACAGAGAGCGCGAGTGAAACAGAGAGAGCGAGGACACAGAGAGCGAGGGACACAGAGAGCGAGGGACACACAGAGATAGCGAGGGACACAGAGAGTGAGGGACACACAGAGAGAGTGTGGGACACAGAGAGAGTGAATGACACAGAGAGAGAGTGTGGGACACAGAGAGTGAGGGACACACAGACAGAGCCATGGACACAGAGAGAGCGAGGGATACAGAGAGCGAGGGACACACAGAGAGAGCAAGGGACATAGAGAGCGAGGGACACAGAGAGCGAGGGACACACAGAGATAGCGAGGGACACAGAGAGCGAGGGACACACAGAGAGAGTGTGGGACACAGAGAGATTGAGAGACACAGAGAGAGTGAGGGACACAGAGAGCGAGGGACACAGAGAGCGAGGGACACAGAGAGTGAGGGACACAGATAGAGTGAGGGACCCAGAGGGAGCGAGGGGCCCAGAGAGAGCGAGGGACGCAGAGAGTGCGAGGGACACAGAGAGTGAGGGACACAGAGAGAGTGAGGGGCAGAGAGCGTGAGGGACACAGAGAGCGAGGGACCCACAGAGAGAGCGAGAGACACAGAGAGTGAGGGGCACAGAGAGCGAGGGACACAGAGAGCGAGGGACACAGAAAGAGTCAGGGACACAGAGAGTGAGGGCCACAGAGAGAGTGAGGGACAGAGAGAGAGTCAGGGACACAGAGAGTGAGGGCCACAGAGAGAGTGAGGGACAGAGAGTGAGTGAGGGACACAGAGAGAGTGAGGGTCACAGAGAGTGAGGAACACCGAGAGTGAGGGACACAGAGAGAGTGAGGGATACCGAGAGTGAGCGACACAGGGAGAGCGAGGGACACAGAGAGATGGAGGGACACAGAGAGAGCGAGGGACACAGAGAGCGAGGGACACAGAGAGAGCAAGGGACACAGAGAGAGTGAGGGACACGGAGAGTGAGCGACAAAGGGAGAGCGAGGGACACAGAGAGTGTGGGACACAGAGATCGAGGGACACAGAGTGTGAGGGACACAGAGAGTGAGGGACACAGAGAGTGTGGGACACAGAGAGTGTGGGACACAGAGAGCGAGGGACACAGAGAGCGAGTAGCACAGAGCATGAGGGACACAAAGAGTGAGGGACACAGAGAGCGAGGGACACAAAGGGCAAGGGACACAGAGAGTGTCGGACACAGAGAGTGTGGGACACAGAGAGCGAGGGACACAGAGAGAGCGAAGGACACAGAGAGTGCGAGGGACACAGAGAGTGAGGGACACAGAGAGCGAGGGACACAGAGAGAGCGAGGGACACACAGAGAGCGAGGGACACAGAGAGAGCGAGGGACACACAGAGAGCGAGGGACACAGAGAGAGCGAGGGGCAGAGAGAGAGCAAGGGACACAGAGAGCCAGGGACACAGAGAGAGCGTGAGACACACAGCGAGCGAGGGACACAGAGAGAGCGAGGGGCAGAGAGAACGAGGGACACAGAGAGCGAGGGACACAGAGAGTGTGGGACACAGAGAGCGAGGGACACAGTGAGCGAAGGACACAGAGAGCACGAGTGACACAGAGAGCGCGAGGGACACAGAGAGTGCGAGCGACACAGACACCGGGAGGGACACAGAGGCCGCGAGGGACAGAGAGAGAGTGGGCGACACAGAGAGAGCGAGGGTCACAGAGAGCAAGGGACACAGAGAGCGAGGGACACTTAGAGAGTGAAGGATACAGAGAGTGAGGGACACACTGAGAGAGTGTGGGACACAGAGAGCGAGTGACACAGAGAGCGCTAGGGACACAGAGAGCGCGAGGGACACAGAGAGCGAGGGACACAGAGAGTGTGGAACACAGAGAGAGTGAGGGACACAGAGAGAGCGAGGGACACAGAGAGAGCGAGGGACACAGAGCGAGGGACACTGAGAGCGAGGGACACACAGAGAGAGCGAGGGACACAGACAGAGCAAGGGACACAGAGAGAGCGAGGGACATAGAGAGCGAGGGACGCACAGAGAGAACGAGGGACACAGAGAGCGAGGGACACAGAGAGCGAGGGAAACACAGAGAGAGTGAGAGACACAGAGAGTGAGGAACACAGAGAGCGAGGGAAACAGAGAGAGCGAGGGACACAGTAAGCGAGGGACACACAGAGTGATGGACCCAGAGAGTGTGGAACACAGAGAGCGAGGGACACAGAGAGAGCGAGGGATACAGAGAGAGCGAGGGACACAGAGAGAATGAGGGACACAGAGGGAGTGAGGGACACACCGAAAGAGAGGGACACAGAGAGAGTGAGGGACACAGAGAGAGCGAGGACACAGAGAGCGAGGGACACAGAGAGAGTGTAGAACACAGAGAGTGAGGGACACAGAGAGCGCGAGTGACACAGAGAGAGCGAGGACACAGAGAGCGAGAGACACAGAGAGCGAGGGACACACAGAGATAGCGAGGGACACAGAGAGTGAGGGACACACAGAGAGAGTGTGGGACACAGAGAGAGTGAGGGACACAGAGAGCGAGGGACACACAGAGAGAGCGAGGGACACAGAGAGCGAGGGACACACAGAGAGCGAGGGACACAGAGAGAGCGAGGGGCAGAGAGAGAGCAAGGGACACAGAGAGCCAGGGACACAGAGAGAGCGTGAGACACACAGCGAGCGAGGGACACAGAGAGAGCGAGGGGCAGAGAGAACGAGGGACACAGAGAGCGAGGGACACAGAGAGTGTGGGACACAGAGAGCGAGGGACACAGTGAGCGAAGGACACAGAGAGCACGAGTGACACAGAGAGCGCGAGAGACACAGAGAGTGCGAGCGACACAGACACCGGGAGGGACACAGAGAGAGCGTGAGACACACAGCGAGCGAGGGACACAGAGAGAGCGAGGGGCAGAGAGAACGAGGGACACAGAGAGCGAGGGACACAGAGAGTGTGGGACACAGAGAGCGAGGGACACAGTGAGCGAAGGACACAGAGAGCGCGACGGGCACAGAGAGCGCGAGGGACACAGAGAGCGAGGGACACAGAGAGAGAGCGAGGGACACAGAGAGCGAGCGACACAGAGAGCGAGGGACACACAGAGAGAGCGAGGGACACAGACAGAGCAAGGGACACAGAGAGAGTGAGGGACACAGAATGTGAGGAACACAGAGAGCGAGGGAAACAGAGAGAGCGAGGGAAACTGAGAGAGCGAGGGACACACAGAGAGAGTGAGGGACACAGAGAGTGTGGAACACAGAGAGCGAGGGACACAGAGAGAGCGAGGGACACAGAGAGAGCGAGGGACACAGATAGAGTGAGGGACACAGAGAGAGTGAGGGACAGAGAGAGAGTGAGGGACACAGAGCGAGGGTCACAGACAGAGCGAGGGACACAGACAGAGCGAGGGACACAGTGAGAGCGAGGGACACACAGAAAGGGAGGGACACAGAGAGAGTGAGGGACACAGAGAGCGCGAGTGACACAGAGAGAGCGAGGACACAGAGAGCGAGGGACACAGAGAGCGAGGGACACACAGAGATAGCGAGGGACACAGAGAGTGAGGGACACACAGAGAGAGTGTGGGACACAGAGAGAGTGAATGACATAAAGAGAGAGTGTGGGACACAGAGAGTGAGGGACACACAGACAGAGCCATGGACACAGAGAGAGCGAGGGACACAGAGAGCGAGGGACACACAGAGAGAGCGAGGGACACAGAGAGCGAGGGACACACAGAGAGAGTGAGAGACACAGAGAGAGTGAGGGACACAGAGAGCGAGGGACACAGAGAGCGAGGGACACAGAGAGTGAGGGACACAGAGAGCGAGGGACCCACAGAGAGAGCGAGAGACACAGAGAGTGAGGGACACAGAGAGCGAGGGACACAGAGAGAGCGAGGGACACACAGAAAGTGAGGGACACAGAGAGAGTGAGGGACACAGAGAGCGCGAGTGACACAGAGAGAGCGAGGACACAGAGAGCGAGGGACACAGAGAGCGAGGGACACAGAGAGCGAGGGACACAGAGAGATAGCGAGGGACACAGAGAGTGAGGGACACACAGAGAGAGTGTGGGACACAGAGAGAGTGAGTGACACAGAGAGAGAGTGTGGGACACAGAGAGTGAGGGACACACAGAGAGAGCGAGGGACACAGAGAGCGAGGGACACACAGAGAGAGTGTGGGACACAGAGAGAGTGAGAGACACAGAGAGACTGAGGGACACAAGGAGAGCCAGGAACACAGAGAGAGCGAATGACACAGAGGGCGAGGGACACAGAGAGCAAGGGACACAGAGAGTGAGGGACACAGAGAGAGTGAGGGACCCAGAGGGAGCGAGGGACCCAGAGAGAGCGAGGGACGCAGAGAGCGCGAGGGACACAGAGAGTGAGGGACACAGAGAGAGTGAGGGGCACAGAGAGTGAGGGACACAGAGAGCGAGGGACACACAGAGAGAGCGAGAGACACAGAGAGCGAGGGACAAACAGAGAGAGCGAGGGACACAGAGAGCGAGGGACACACAGAGAGAGTGTGGGACACAGAGAGAGTGAGAGACACAGAGAGACTGAGGGACACAGAGAGCGAGGGACACAGAGAGAGTGAGGGGCACAGAGAGTGAGGGACACAGAGAGCGAGGGACACAGAGAGAGAGCGAGAGACACAGAGAGTGAGGGACACAGAGAGAGTGAGGGACACAGAGAGCGAGGGACACAGAGAGAGTGAGGGGCACAGAGAGTGAGGGACACAGAGAGCGAGGGACACAGAGAGAGAGCGAGAGACACAGAGAGTGAGGGACACAGAGAGACTGAGGGACACAGAGAGCGAGGGACACAGAGAGAGTGAGGGGCACAGAGAGTGAGGGACACAGAGAGCGAGGGACACAGAGAGAGAGCGAGAGACACAGAGAGTGAGGGACACAGAGAGAGTGAGGGACACAGAGAGCGAGGGACACAGAGAGTGAGGGGCACAGAGAGTGAGGGACACAGAGAGCGAGGGACACAGAGAGAGAGCGAGAGACACAGAGAGCGAGGGACACAGAGAGTGAGGGACACAGAGAGTGAGGGACACAGAGAGCGAGGGACACAGAAAGTGAGGGACACAGAGAGCAAGGGACACAGAGAGAGTGAGGGACCCAGAGGGAGCGAGGGACCCAGAGAGAGCGAGGGACGCAGAGAGCGCGAGGGACACAGAGAGTGAGGGACACAGAGAGAGTGAGGGGCACAGAGAGTGAGGGACACAGAGAGCGAGGGACACAGAGAGAGAGCGAGAGACACAGAGAGTGAGGGACACAGAGAGAGTGAGGGACACAGAGAGCGAGGGTCACAGAGAGCAAGGGACACAGAGAGTGAGGGACACTTAGAGAGTGAAGAATACAGAGAGTGAGGGACACACTGAGAGAGTGTGGGACACAGAGAGCGAGTGACCCAGAGAGCGCGTGACACAGAGAGCGCGAGGGACACAGAGAGCGCGAGGGACGCAGAGAGCGAGGGACACAGAGAGAGAGCGAGGGACACAGAGAGCGAGCGACACAGAGAGCGAGGGACACACAGAGAGAGCGAGGGACACAGACAGAGCAAGGGACACAGAGAGAGTGAGGAACACAGAGAGCGAGGGAAACAGAGAGAGCGAGGGACACACAGAGAGAGTGAGGGACACAGAGAGTGTGGAACACAGAGAGCGAGGGACACAGAGAGAGCGAGGGACACAGAGAGAGCGAGGGACACAGAGAGAGTGAGGGGCACAGAGAGAGTGAGGAACAAAGAGAGAGTGAGGGACACAGAGCGAGGGTCAAGAACAGAGCGAGGGACAGAGACAGAGCGAGGGACACAGTGAGAGCGAGGGACACAGAGAAAGGGAGGGACACAGAGAGAGTGAGGGACACAGAGAGCGCGAGTGAAACAGAGAGAGCAAGGACACAGAGAGCGAGGGACACAGAGAGCGAGGGACACACAGAGATAGCGAGGGACACAGAGAGTGAGGGACACACAGAGAGAGTGTGGGACACAGAGAGAGTGAATGACACAGAGAGAGAGTGTGGGACACAGAGAGTGAGGGACACACAGACAGAGCCATGGACACAGAGAGAGCGAGGGATACAGAGAGCGAGGGACACACAGAGAGAGCGAGGGACACAGAGAGCGAGGGACACACAGAGAGAGTGTGGGACACAGAGAGATTGAGAGACACAGAGAGAGTGAGGGACACAGAGAGCGAGGGACACAGAGAGCGAGGGACACAGAGAGTGAGGGACACAGATAGAGTGAGGGACCCAGAGGGAGCGAGGGGCCCAGAGAGAGCGAGGGACGCAGAGAGTGCGAGGGACACAGAGAGTGAGGGACACAGAGAGAGTGAGGGGCAGAGAGAGTGAGGGACACAGAGAGCGAGGGACCCACAGAGAGAGCGAGAGACACAGAGAGTGAGGGGCACAGAGAGCGAGGGACACAGAGAGCGAGGGACACAGAAAGAGTCAGGGACACAGAGAGTGAGGGCCACAGAGAGAGTGAGGGACAGAGAGTGAGTGAGGGACACAGAGAGAGTGAGGGTCACAGAGAGTGAGGAACACAGAGAGTGAGGGACACAGAGAGAGTGAGGGATACCGAGAGTGAGCGACACAGGGAGAGCGAGGGACACAGAGAGATGGAGGGACACAGAGAGAGCGAGGGACACAGAGAGCGAGGGACACAGAGAGAGCAAGGGACACAGAGAGAGTGAGGGACACGGAGAGTGAGCGACAAAGGGAGAGCGAGGGACACAGAGAGTGTGGGACACAGAGATCGAGGGGCACAGAGTGTGAGGGACACAGAGAGTGAGGGACACAGAGAGTGTGGGACACAGAGAGTGTGGGACACAGAGAGCGAGGGACACAGAGAGCGAGTAGCACAGAGCATGAGGGACACAAAGAGTGAGGGACACAGAGAGCGAGGGACACAAAGGGCAAGGGACACAGAGAGTGTCGGACACAGAGAGTGTGGGACACAGAGAGCGAGGGACACAGAGAGAGCGAAGGACACAGAGAGTGCGAGGGACACAGAGAGTGAGGGACACAGAGAGCGAGGGACACAGAGAGAGCGAGGGACACAGAGAGAGCGAGGGACACACAGAGAGCGAGGGACACAGAGAGAGCGAGGGGCAGAGAGAGAGCAAGGGACACAGAGAGCCAGGGACACAGAGAGAGCGTGAGACACACAGCGAGCGAGGGACACAGAGAGAGCGAGGGGCAGAGAGAACGAGGGACACAGAGAGCGAGGGACACAGAGAGTGTGGGACACAGAGAGCGAGGGACACAGTGAGCGAAGGACACAGAGAGCACGAGTGACACAGAGAGCGCGAGGGACACAGAGAGTGCGAGCGACACAGACACCGGGAGGGACACAGAGAGAGCGTGAGACACACAGCGAGCGAGGGACACAGAGAGAGCGAGGGGCAGAGAGAACGAGGGACACAGAGAGCGAGGGACACAGAGAGTGTGGGACACAGAGAGCGAGGGACACAGTGAGCGAAGGACACAGAGAGCGCGACGGGCACAGAGAGCGCGAGGGACACAGAGAGCGAGGGACACAGAGAGAGAGCGAGGGACACAGAGAGCGAGCGACACAGAGAGCGAGGGACACACAGAGAGAGCGAGGGACACAGACAGAGCAAGGGACACAGAGAGTGAGGGACACAGAGAGAGTGAGGGACCCAGAGGGAGCGAGGGACCCAGAGAGAGCGAGGGACGCAGAGAGCGCGAGGGACACAGAGAGTGAGGGACACAGAGAGAGTGAGGGGCACAGAGAGTGAGGGACACAGAGAGCGAGGGACACAGAGAGAGAGCGAGAGACACAGAGAGTGAGGGACACAGAGAGAGTGAGGGACACAGAGAGCGAGGGTCACAGAGAGCAAGGGACACAGAGAGTGAGGGACACTTAGAGAGTGAAGGATACAGAGAGTGAGGGACACACTGAGAGAGTGTGGGACACAGAGAGCGAGTGACCCAGTGAGCGCGTGACACAGAGAGCGCGAGGGACACAGAGAGCGCGAGGGACGCAGAGAGCGAGGGACACAGAGAGAGAGCGAGGGACACAGAGAGCGAGCGACACAGAGAGCGAGGGACACACAGAGAGAGCGAGGGACACAGACAGAGCAAGGGACACAGAGAGAGTGAGGAACACAGAGAGCGAGGGAAACAGAGAGAGCGAGGGACACACAGAGAGAGTGAGGGACACAGAGAGTGTGGAACACAGAGAGCGAGGGACACAGAGAGAGCGAGGGACACAGAGAGAGCGAGGGACACAGAGAGAGTGAGGGGCACAGAGAGAGTGAGGGACAGAGAGAGAGTGAGGGACACAGAGCGAGGGTCACAGACAGAGCGAGGGACACAGACAGAGCGAGGGACACAGTGAGAGCGAGGGACACACAGAAAGGGAGGGACACAGAGAGAGTGAGGGACACAGAGAGCGCGAGTGAAACAGAGAGAGCGAGGACACAGAGAGCGAGGGACACAGAGAGCGAGGGACACACAGAGATAGCGAGGGACACAGAGAGTGAGGGACACACAGAGAGAGTGTGGGACACAGAGAGAGTGAATGACACAGAGAGAGAGTGTGGGACACAGAGAGTGAGGGACACACAGACAGAGCCATGGACACAGAGAGAGCGAGGGATACAGAGAGCGAGGGACACACAGAGAGAGCAAGGGACATAGAGAGCGAGGGACACAGAGAGCGAGGGACACACAGAGATAGCGAGGGACACAGAGAGCGAGGGACACACAGAGAGAGTGTGGGACACAGAGAGATTGAGAGACACAGAGAGAGTGAGGGACACAGAGAGCGAGGGACACAGAGAGCGAGGGACACAGAGAGTGAGGGACACAGATAGAGTGAGGGACCCAGAGGGAGCGAGGGGCCCAGAGAGAGCGAGGGACGCAGAGAGTGCGAGGGACACAGAGAGTGAGGGACACAGAGAGAGTGAGGGGCAGAGAGCGTGAGGGACACAGAGAGCGAGGGACCCACAGAGAGAGCGAGAGACACAGAGAGTGAGGGGCACAGAGAGCGAGGGACACAGAGAGCGAGGGACACAGAAAGAGTCAGGGACACAGAGAGTGAGGGCCACAGAGAGAGTGAGGGACAGAGAGAGAGTCAGGGACACAGAGAGTGAGGGCCACAGAGAGAGTGAGGGACAGAGAGTGAGTGAGGGACACAGAGAGAGTGAGGGTCACAGAGAGTGAGGAACACCGAGAGTGAGGGACACAGAGAGAGTGAGGGATACCGAGAGTGAGCGACACAGGGAGAGCGAGGGACACAGAGAGATGGAGGGACACAGAGAGAGCGAGGGACACAGAGAGCGAGGGACACAGAGAGAGCAAGGGACACAGAGAGAGTGAGGGACACGGAGAGTGAGCGACAAAGGGAGAGCGAGGGACACAGAGAGTGTGGGACACAGAGATCGAGGGACACAGAGTGTGAGGGACACAGAGAGTGAGGGACACAGAGAGTGTGGGACACAGAGAGTGTGGGACACAGAGAGCGAGGGACACAGAGAGCGAGTAGCACAGAGCATGAGGGACACAAAGAGTGAGGGACACAGAGAGCGAGGGACACAAAGGGCAAGGGACACAGAGAGTGTCGGACACAGAGAGTGTGGGACACAGAGAGCGAGGGACACAGAGAGAGCGAAGGACACAGAGAGTGCGAGGGACACAGAGAGTGAGGGACACAGAGAGCGAGGGACACAGAGAGAGCGAGGGACACACAGAGAGCGAGGGACACAGAGAGAGCGAGGGACACACAGAGAGCGAGGGACACAGAGAGAGCGAGGGGCAGAGAGAGAGCAAGGGACACAGAGAGCCAGGGACACAGAGAGAGCGTGAGACACACAGCGAGCGAGGGACACAGAGAGAGCGAGGGGCAGAGAGAACGAGGGACACAGAGAGCGAGGGACACAGAGAGTGTGGGACACAGAGAGCGAGGGACACAGTGAGCGAAGGACACAGAGAGCACGAGTGACACAGAGAGCGCGAGGGACACAGAGAGTGCGAGCGACACAGACACCGGGAGGGACACAGAGGCCGCGAGGGACAGAGAGAGAGTGGGCGACACAGAGAGAGCGAGGGTCACAGAGAGCAAGGGACACAGAGAGCGAGGGACACTTAGAGAGTGAAGGATACAGAGAGTGAGGGACACACTGAGAGAGTGTGGGACACAGAGAGCGAGTGACACAGAGAGCGCTAGGGACACAGAGAGCGCGAGGGACACAGAGAGCGAGGGACACAGAGAGTGTGGAACACAGAGAGAGTGAGGGACACAGAGAGAGCGAGGGACACAGAGAGAGCGAGGGACACAGAGCGAGGGACACTGAGAGCGAGGGACACACAGAGAGAGCGAGGGACACAGACAGAGCAAGGGACACAGAGAGAGCGAGGGACATAGAGAGCGAGGGACGCACAGAGAGAACGAGGGACACAGAGAGCGAGGGACACAGAGAGCGAGGGAAACACAGAGAGAGTGAGAGACACAGAGAGTGAGGAACACAGAGAGCGAGGGAAACAGAGAGAGCGAGGGACACAGTAAGCGAGGGACACACAGAGTGATGGACCCAGAGAGTGTGGAACACAGAGAGCGAGGGACACAGAGAGAGCGAGGGATACAGAGAGAGCGAGGGACACAGAGAGAATGAGGGACACAGAGGGAGTGAGGGACACACCGAAAGAGAGGGACACAGAGAGAGTGAGGGACACAGAGAGAGCGAGGACACAGAGAGCGAGGGACACAGAGAGAGTGTAGAACACAGAGAGTGAGGGACACAGAGAGCGCGAGTGACACAGAGAGAGCGAGGACACAGAGAGCGAGAGACACAGAGAGCGAGGGACACACAGAGATAGCGAGGGACACAGAGAGTGAGGGACACACAGAGAGAGTGTGGGACACAGAGAGAGTGAGGGACACAGAGAGCGAGGGACACACAGAGAGAGCGAGGGACACAGAGAGCGAGGGACACACAGAGAGCGAGGGACACAGAGAGAGCGAGGGGCAGAGAGAGAGCAAGGGACACAGAGAGCCAGGGACACAGAGAGAGCGTGAGACACACAGCGAGCGAGGGACACAGAGAGAGCGAGGGGCAGAGAGAACGAGGGACACAGAGAGCGAGGGACACAGAGAGTGTGGGACACAGAGAGCGAGGGACACAGTGAGCGAAGGACACAGAGAGCACGAGTGACACAGAGAGCGCGAGAGACACAGAGAGTGCGAGCGACACAGACACCGGGAGGGACACAGAGAGAGCGTGAGACACACAGCGAGCGAGGGACACAGAGAGAGCGAGGGGCAGAGAGAACGAGGGACACAGAGAGCGAGGGACACAGAGAGTGTGGGACACAGAGAGCGAGGGACACAGTGAGCGAAGGACACAGAGAGCGCGACGGGCACAGAGAGCGCGAGGGACACAGAGAGCGAGGGACACAGAGAGAGAGCGAGGGACACAGAGAGCGAGCGACACAGAGAGCGAGGGACACACAGAGAGAGCGAGGGACACAGACAGAGCAAGGGACACAGAGAGAGTGAGGGACACAGAATGTGAGGAACACAGAGAGCGAGGGAAACAGAGAGAGCGAGGGAAACTGAGAGAGCGAGGGACACACAGAGAGAGTGAGGGACACAGAGAGTGTGGAACACAGAGAGCGAGGGACACAGAGAGAGCGAGGGACACAGAGAGAGCGAGGGACACAGATAGAGTGAGGGACACAGAGAGAGTGAGGGACAGAGAGAGAGTGAGGGACACAGAGCGAGGGTCACAGACAGAGCGAGGGACACAGACAGAGCGAGGGACACAGTGAGAGCGAGGGACACACAGAAAGGGAGGGACACAGAGAGAGTGAGGGACACAGAGAGCGCGAGTGACACAGAGAGAGCGAGGACACAGAGAGCGAGGGACACAGAGAGCGAGGGACACACAGAGATAGCGAGGGACACAGAGAGTGAGGGACACACAGAGAGAGTGTGGGACACAGAGAGAGTGAATGACATAAAGAGAGAGTGTGGGACACAGAGAGTGAGGGACACACAGACAGAGCCATGGACACAGAGAGAGCGAGGGACACAGAGAGCGAGGGACACACAGAGAGAGCGAGGGACACAGAGAGCGAGGGACACACAGAGAGAGTGAGAGACACAGAGAGAGTGAGGGACACAGAGAGCGAGGGACACAGAGAGCGAGGGACACAGAGAGTGAGGGACACAGAGAGCGAGGGACCCACAGAGAGAGCGAGAGACACAGAGAGTGAGGGACACAGAGAGCGAGGGACACAGAGAGAGCGAGGGACACACAGAAAGTGAGGGACACAGAGAGAGTGAGGGACACAGAGAGCGCGAGTGACACAGAGAGAGCGAGGACACAGAGAGCGAGGGACACAGAGAGCGAGGGACACAGAGAGCGAGGGACACAGAGAGATAGCGAGGGACACAGAGAGTGAGGGACACACAGAGAGAGTGTGGGACACAGAGAGAGTGAGTGACACAGAGAGAGAGTGTGGGACACAGAGAGTGAGGGACACACAGAGAGAGCGAGGGACACAGAGAGCGAGGGACACACAGAGAGAGTGTGGGACACAGAGAGAGTGAGAGACACAGAGAGACTGAGGGACACAAGGAGAGCCAGGAACACAGAGAGAGCGAATGACACAGAGGGCGAGGGACACAGAGAGCAAGGGACACAGAGAGTGAGGGACACAGAGAGAGTGAGGGACCCAGAGGGAGCGAGGGACCCAGAGAGAGCGAGGGACGCAGAGAGCGCGAGGGACACAGAGAGTGAGGGACACAGAGAGAGTGAGGGGCACAGAGAGTGAGGGACACAGAGAGCGAGGGACACACAGAGAGAGCGAGAGACACAGAGAGCGAGGGACAAACAGAGAGAGCGAGGGACACAGAGAGCGAGGGACACACAGAGAGAGTGTGGGACACAGAGAGAGTGAGAGACACAGAGAGACTGAGGGACACAGAGAGCGAGGGACACAGAGAGAGTGAGGGGCACAGAGAGTGAGGGACACAGAGAGCGAGGGACACAGAGAGAGAGCGAGAGACACAGAGAGTGAGGGACACAGAGAGAGTGAGGGACACAGAGAGCGAGGGACACAGAGAGAGTGAGGGGCACAGAGAGTGAGGGACACAGAGAGCGAGGGACACAGAGAGAGAGCGAGAGACACAGAGAGTGAGGGACACAGAGAGACTGAGGGACACAGAGAGCGAGGGACACAGAGAGAGTGAGGGGCACAGAGAGTGAGGGACACAGAGAGCGAGGGACACAGAGAGAGAGCGAGAGACACAGAGAGTGAGGGACACAGAGAGAGTGAGGGACACAGAGAGCGAGGGACACAGAGAGTGAGGGGCACAGAGAGTGAGGGACACAGAGAGCGAGGGACACAGAGAGAGAGCGAGAGACACAGAGAGCGAGGGACACAGAGAGTGAGGGACACAGAGAGTGAGGGACACAGAGAGCGAGGGACACAGAAAGTGAGGGACACAGAGAGCAAGGGACACAGAGAGAGTGAGGGACCCAGAGGGAGCGAGGGACCCAGAGAGAGCGAGGGACGCAGAGAGCGCGAGGGACACAGAGAGTGAGGGACACAGAGAGAGTGAGGGGCACAGAGAGTGAGGGACACAGAGAGCGAGGGACACAGAGAGAGAGCGAGAGACACAGAGAGTGAGGGACACAGAGAGAGTGAGGGACACAGAGAGCGAGGGTCACAGAGAGCAAGGGACACAGAGAGTGAGGGACACTTAGAGAGTGAAGAATACAGAGAGTGAGGGACACACTGAGAGAGTGTGGGACACAGAGAGCGAGTGACCCAGAGAGCGCGTGACACAGAGAGCGCGAGGGACACAGAGAGCGCGAGGGACGCAGAGAGCGAGGGACACAGAGAGAGAGCGAGGGACACAGAGAGCGAGCGACACAGAGAGCGAGGGACACACAGAGAGAGCGAGGGACACAGACAGAGCAAGGGACACAGAGAGAGTGAGGAACACAGAGAGCGAGGGAAACAGAGAGAGCGAGGGACACACAGAGAGAGTGAGGGACACAGAGAGTGTGGAACACAGAGAGCGAGGGACACAGAGAGAGCGAGGGACACAGAGAGAGCGAGGGACACAGAGAGAGTGAGGGGCACAGAGAGAGTGAGGAACAAAGAGAGAGTGAGGGACACAGAGCGAGGGTCAAGAACAGAGCGAGGGACAGAGACAGAGCGAGGGACACAGTGAGAGCGAGGGACACAGAGAAAGGGAGGGACACAGAGAGAGTGAGGGACACAGAGAGCGCGAGTGAAACAGAGAGAGCAAGGACACAGAGAGCGAGGGACACAGAGAGCGAGGGACACACAGAGATAGCGAGGGACACAGAGAGTGAGGGACACACAGAGAGAGTGTGGGACACAGAGAGAGTGAATGACACAGAGAGAGAGTGTGGGACACAGAGAGTGAGGGACACACAGACAGAGCCATGGACACAGAGAGAGCGAGGGATACAGAGAGCGAGGGACACACAGAGAGAGCGAGGGACACAGAGAGCGAGGGACACACAGAGAGAGTGTGGGACACAGAGAGATTGAGAGACACAGAGAGAGTGAGGGACACAGAGAGCGAGGGACACAGAGAGCGAGGGACACAGAGAGTGAGGGACACAGATAGAGTGAGGGACCCAGAGGGAGCGAGGGGCCCAGAGAGAGCGAGGGACGCAGAGAGTGCGAGGGACACAGAGAGTGAGGGACACAGAGAGAGTGAGGGGCAGAGAGAGTGAGGGACACAGAGAGCGAGGGACCCACAGAGAGAGCGAGAGACACAGAGAGTGAGGGGCACAGAGAGCGAGGGACACAGAGAGCGAGGGACACAGAAAGAGTCAGGGACACAGAGAGTGAGGGCCACAGAGAGAGTGAGGGACAGAGAGTGAGTGAGGGACACAGAGAGAGTGAGGGTCACAGAGAGTGAGGAACACAGAGAGTGAGGGACACAGAGAGAGTGAGGGATACCGAGAGTGAGCGACACAGGGAGAGCGAGGGACACAGAGAGATGGAGGGACACAGAGAGAGCGAGGGACACAGAGAGCGAGGGACACAGAGAGAGCAAGGGACACAGAGAGAGTGAGGGACACGGAGAGTGAGCGACAAAGGGAGAGCGAGGGACACAGAGAGTGTGGGACACAGAGATCGAGGGGCACAGAGTGTGAGGGACACAGAGAGTGAGGGACACAGAGAGTGTGGGACACAGAGAGTGTGGGACACAGAGAGCGAGGGACACAGAGAGCGAGTAGCACAGAGCATGAGGGACACAAAGAGTGAGGGACACAGAGAGCGAGGGACACAAAGGGCAAGGGACACAGAGAGTGTCGGACACAGAGAGTGTGGGACACAGAGAGCGAGGGACACAGAGAGAGCGAAGGACACAGAGAGTGCGAGGGACACAGAGAGTGAGGGACACAGAGAGCGAGGGACACAGAGAGAGCGAGGGACACAGAGAGAGCGAGGGACACACAGAGAGCGAGGGACACAGAGAGAGCGAGGGGCAGAGAGAGAGCAAGGGACACAGAGAGCCAGGGACACAGAGAGAGCGTGAGACACACAGCGAGCGAGGGACACAGAGAGAGCGAGGGGCAGAGAGAACGAGGGACACAGAGAGCGAGGGACACAGAGAGTGTGGGACACAGAGAGCGAGGGACACAGTGAGCGAAGGACACAGAGAGCACGAGTGACACAGAGAGCGCGAGGGACACAGAGAGTGCGAGCGACACAGACACCGGGAGGGACACAGAGAGAGCGTGAGACACACAGCGAGCGAGGGACACAGAGAGAGCGAGGGGCAGAGAGAACGAGGGACACAGAGAGCGAGGGACACAGAGAGTGTGGGACACAGAGAGCGAGGGACACAGTGAGCGAAGGACACAGAGAGCGCGACGGGCACAGAGAGCGCGAGGGACACAGAGAGCGAGGGACACAGAGAGAGAGCGAGGGACACAGAGAGCGAGCGACACAGAGAGCGAGGGACACACAGAGAGAGCGAGGGACACAGACAGAGCAAGGGACACAGAGAGAGTGAGGGACACAGAATGTGAGGAACACAGAGAGCGAGGGAAACAGAGAGAGCGAGGGAAACTGAGAGAGCGAGGGACACACAGAGAGAGTGAGGGACACAGAGAGTGTGGAACACAGAGAGCGAGGGACACAGAGAGAGCGAGGGACACAGAGAGAGCGAGGGACACAGAGAGAGTGATGGACACAGAGAGAGTGAGGGACAGAGAGAGAGTGAGGGACACAGAGCGAGTGTCACAGACAGAGCGAGGGACACAGACAGAGCGAGGGACACAGTGAGAGCGAGGGACACACAGAAAGGGAGGGACACAGAGAGAGTGAGGGACACAGAGAGCGCGAGTGACACAGAGAGAGCGAGGACACAGAGAGCGAGGGACACAGAGAGCGAGGGACACACAGAGATAGCGAGGGACACAGAGAGTGAGGGACACACAGAGAGAGTGTGGGACACAGAGAGAGTGAATGACATAAAGAGAGAGTGTGGGACACAGAGAGTGAGGGTCACACAGACAGAGCCATGGACACAGAGAGAGCGAGGGACACAGAGAGCGAGGGACACACAGAGAGAGCGAGGGACACAGAGAGCGAGGGACACACAGAGAGAGTGAGAGACACAGAGAGAGTGAGGGACACAGAGAGCGAGGGACACAGAGAGCGAGGGACACAGAGAGTGAGGGACACAGAGAGCGAGGGACCCACAGAGAGAGCGAGAGACACAGAGAGTGAGGGACACAGAGAGCGAGGGACACAGAGAGAGCGAGGGACACACAGAAAGTGAGGGACACAGAGAGAGTGAGGGACACAGAGAGCGCGAGTGACACAGAGAGAGCGAGGACACAGAGAGCGAGGGACACAGAGAGCGAGGGACACACAGAGATAGCGAGGGACACAGAGAGTGAGGGACACACAGAGAGAGAGTGGGACACAGAGAGAGTGAGTGACACAGAGAGAGAGTGTGGGACACAGAGAGTGAGGGACACACAGAGAGAGCGAGGGACACAGAGAGCGAGGGACACACAGAGAGAGTGTGGGACACAGAGAGAGTGAGAGACACAGAGAGACTGAGGGACACAAGGAGAGCCAGGAACACAGAGAGAGCGAATGACACAGAGGGCGAGGGACACAGAGAGCAAGGGACACAGAGAGTGAGGGACACAGAGAGAGTGAGGGACCCAGAGGGAGCGAGGGACCCAGAGAGAGCGAGGGACCCAGAGAGAGCGAGGGACCCAGAGAGAGCGAGGGACGCAGAGAGCGCGAGGGACACAGAGAGTGAGGGACACAGAGAGAGTGAGGGGCACACAGAGAGAGCGAGAGACACAGAGAGTGAGGGACACAGAGAGAGCGAGGGACACAGAGAGCGAGGGACACACAGAGAGAGCGAGAGACACAGAGAGCGAGGGACAAACAGAGAGAGCGAGGGACACAGAGAGCGAGGGACACACAGAGAGAGTGTGGGACACAGAGAGAGTGAGAGACACAGAGAGACTGAGGGACACAAGGAGAGCGTGGAACACAGAGAGAGCGAATGACACAGAGAGCGAGGGACACAGAGAGCAAGGGACACAGGAAGTGAGGGACACAGAGAGAGTGAGGGACCCAGAGGGAGCGAGGGACCCAGAGAGAGCGAGGGACGCAGAGAGCGCGAGGGACACAGAGAGTGAGGGACACAGAGAGAGTGAGGGGCACAGAGAGTGAGGGACACAGAGAGCGAGGGACACAGAGAGAGAGCGAGAGACACAGAGAGTGAGGGACACAGAGAGAGTGAGGGACACAGAGAGCGAGGGTCACAGAGAGCAAGGGACACAGAGAGTGAGGGACACTTAGAGAGTGAAGGATACAGAGAGTGAGGGACACACTGAGAGAGTGTGGGACACAGAGAGCGAGTGACCCAGAGAGCGCGTGACACAGAGAGCGCGAGGGACACAGAGAGCGCGAGGGACGCAGAGAGCGAGGGACACAGAGAGAGAGCGAGGGACACAGAGAGCGAGCGACACAGAGAGCGAGGGACACACAGAGAGAGCGAGGGACACAGACAGAGCAAGGGACACAGAGAGAGTGAGGAACACAGAGAGCGAGGGAAACAGAGAGAGCGAGGGACACACAGAGAGAGTGAGGGACACAGAGAGTGTGGAACACAGAGAGCGAGGGACACAGAGAGAGCGAGGGACACAGAGAGAGCGAGGGACACAGAGAGAGTGAGGGGCACAGAGAGAGTGAGGGACAGAGAGAGAGTGAGGGACACAGAGCGAGGGTCACAGACAGAGCGAGGGACACAGACAGAGCGAGGGACACAGTGAGAGCGAGGGACACACAGAAAGGGAGGGACACAGAGAGAGTGAGGGACACAGAGAGCGCGAGTGAAACAGAGAGAGCGAGGACACAGAGAGCGAGGGACACAGAGAGCGAGGGACACACAGAGATAGCGAGGGACACAGAGAGTGAGGGACACACAGAGAGAGTGTGGGACACAGAGAGAGTGAATGACACAGAGAGAGAGTGTGGGACACAGAGAGTGAGGGACACACAGACAGAGCCATGGACACAGAGAGAGCGAGGGATACAGAGAGCGATGGACACACAGAGAGAGCGAGGGACACAGAGAGCGAGGGACACACAGAGAGAGTGTGGGACACAGAGAGATTGAGAGACACAGAGAGAGTGAGGGACACAGAGAGCGAGGGACACAGAGAGTGAGGGACACAGATAGAGTGAGGGACCCAGAGGGAGCGAGGGGCCCAGAGAGAGCGAGGGACGCAGAGAGTGCGAGGGACACAGAGAGTGAGGGACACAGAGAGAGTGAGGGGCAGAGAGAGTGAGGGACACAGAGAGCGAGGGACCCACAGAGAGAGCGAGAGACACAGAGAGTGAGGGGCACAGAGAGCGAGGGACACAGAGAGCGAGGGACACAGAAAGAGTCAGGGACACAGAGAGTGAGGGCCACAGAGAGAGTGAGGGACAGAGAGTGAGTGAGGGACACAGAGAGAGTGAGGGTCAGAGAGAGTGAGGAACACAGAGAGTGAGGGACACAGAGAGAGTGAGGGATACCGAGAGTGAGCGACACAGGGAGAGCGAGGGACACAGAGAGATGGAGGGACACAGAGAGAGCGAGGGACACAGAGAGCGAGGGACACAGAGAGAGCAAGGGACACAGAGAGAGTGAGGGACACGGAGAGTGAGCGACAAAGGGAGAGCGAGGGACACAGAGAGTGTGGGACACAGAGATCGAGGGACACAGAGTGTGAGGGACACAGAGAGTGTGGGACACAGAGAGTGTGGGACACAGAGAGCGAGGGACACAGAGAGCGAGTAGCACAGAGCATGAGGGACACAAAGAGTGAGGGACACAGAGAGCGAGGGACACAAAGGGCAAGGGACACAGAGAGTGTCGGACACAGAGAGTGTGGGACACAGAGAGCGAGGGACACAGAGAGAGCGAAGGACACAGAGAGTGCGAGGGACACAGAGAGTGAGGGACACAGAGAGCGAGGGACACAGAGAGAGCGAGGGACACACAGAGAGCGAGGGACACAGAGAGAGCGAGGGACACACAGAGAGCGAGGGACACAGAGAGAGCGAGGGGCAGAGAGAGAGCAAGGGACACAGAGAGCCAGGGACACAGAGAGAGCGTGAGACACACAGCGAGCGAGGGACACAGAGAGAGCGAGGGGCAGAGAGAACGAGGGACACAGAGAGCGAGGGACACAGAGAGTGTGGGACACAGAGAGCGAGGGACACAGTGAGCGAAGGACACAGAGAGCACGAGTGACACAGAGAGCGCGAGGGACACAGAGAGTGCGAGCGACACAGACACCGGGAGGGACACAGAGGCCGCGAGGGACAGAGAGAGAGTGGGCGACACATAGAGAGCGAGGGTCACAGAGAGCAAGGGACACAGAGAGCGAGGGACACTTAGAGAGTGAAGGATACAGAGAGTGAGGGACACACTGAGAGAGTGTGGGACACAGAGAGCGAGTGACACAGAGAGCGCTAGGGACACAGAGAGCGCGAGGGACACAGAGAGCGAGGGACACAGAGAGTGTGGAACACAGAGAGAGTGAGGGACACAGAGAGAGCGAGGGACACAGAGAGAGCGAGGGACACAGAGCGAGGGACACTGAGAGCGAGGGACACACAGAGAGAGCGAGGGACACAGACAGAGCAAGGGACACAGAGAGAGCGAGGGACATAGAGAGCGAGGGACGCACAGAGAGAACGAGGGACACAGAGAGCGAGGGACACAGAGAGCGAGGGAAACACAGAGAGAGTGAGAGACACAGGCAGTGAGGAACACAGAGAGCGAGGGAAACAGAGAGAGCGAGGGACACAGTAAGCGAGGGACACACAGAGTGAGGGACCCAGAGAGTGTGGAACACAGAGAGCGAGGGACACAGAGAGAGCGAGGGATACAGAGAGAGCGAGGGACACAGAGAGAATGAGGGACACAGAGGGAGTGAGGGACACACCGAAAGAGAGGGACACAGAGAGAGTGAGGGACACAGAGAGAGCGAGGACACAGAGAGCGAGGGACACAGAGAGAGTGTAGAACACAGAGAGTGAGGGACACAGAGAGCGCGAGTGACACAGAGAGAGCGAGGACACAGAGAGCGAGAGACACAGAGAGCGAGGGACACACAGAGATAGCGAGGGACACAGAGAGTGAGGGACACACAGAGAGAGTGTGGGACACAGAGAGTGAGGGACACAGAGAGCGAGGGACACACAGAGAGAGCGAGGGACACAGAGAGCGAGGGACACACAGAGAGAGCGAGGGACACAGAGAGATTGAGAGACAGAGAGAGAGAGAGGGACACACAGAGAGTGAGGAACACAGAGAGCGAATGACACAGAGAGCGAGGGACACAGAGAGCGAGGGACAAAGAGAGTGAGGGACACAGAGAGAGTGAGGTACCCAGAGGGAGCGAGGGACCCAGAGAGAGCGAGGGACGCAGAGAGCGCGAGGGACACAGAGAGTGAGGGACACATAGAGAGTGAGGGGCACAGAGAGTGAGGGACACAGAGAGCGAGGGACACACAGAGAGAGCGAGAGACACAGAGAGTGAGGGACACAGAGAGAGTGAGGGACACAGAGAGCGAGGGACACAGAAAGCGAGGGACACAG
Source organism: Scyliorhinus torazame (assembly GCF_047496885.1). Classification (NCBI taxonomy): domain Eukaryota; kingdom Metazoa; phylum Chordata; class Chondrichthyes; order Carcharhiniformes; family Scyliorhinidae; genus Scyliorhinus; species Scyliorhinus torazame. The sequence continues at coordinate 166,819 of NW_027307909.1, read as the reverse complement.
AGAGAGTCAGGGACACAGAGAGTGAGGGCCACAGAGAGAGTGAGGGACAGAGAGTGAGTGAGGGACACAGAGAGTGAGGGTCACAGAGAGTGAGGGGCACAGAGAGAGTGAGGGACACAGAGAGTGAAGAACACAGAGAACGAGGGACACAGAGAGAGCGAGGGACACAGAGCACGAGGGACACAGAGAGAGAGAGGGACACAGAGAGCGCGAGGGACACAGAGAACGAGGGACACAGAGAGAGCGAGGGACACAGAGCGCAAGGGACACAGAGAGCGAGCGACACAGAGAGTGTGGGGCACAGAGAGCGAGGGACACAGAGAGAGCGAGGGACACAGAGAGCACGAGGGACACAGAGAGTTTGGGACACAGAGAGCTAGGGACACAGAGAACGAGGGACACAGCGAGCGAGGGACACAGAGAGCGAGCGACACAGAGAATGTGGGACACAGAGAGCGAGGGACACAGAGAGCGAAGGACACAGAGAGCACGAGTGACACAGAGAGCGCGAGGGACACAGAGAGTGCGAGCGACACAGACACCGGGAGGGACACAGAGGCCGCGAGGGACAGAGAGAGAGTGGGCGACACAGAGAGAGCGAGGGTCACAGAGAGCAAGGGACACAGAGAGCGAGGGACACTTAGAGAGTGAAGGATACAGAGAGTGAGGGACACACTGAGAGAGTGTGGGACACAGAGAGCGAGTGACACAGAGAGCGCTAGGGACACAGAGAGCGCGAGGGACACAGAGAGCGAGGGACACAGAGAGTGTGGAACACAGAGAGAGTGAGGGACACAGAGAGAGCGAGGGACACAGAGAGAGCGAGGGACACAGAGAGCGAGGGACACTGAGAGCGAGGGACACACAGAGAGAGCGAGGGACACAGACAGAGCAAGGGACACAGAGAGAGCGAGGGACATAGAGAGCGAGGGACGCACAGAGAGAACGAGGGACACAGAGAGCGAGGGACACAGAGAGCGAGGGAAACACAGAGAGAGTGAGAGACACAGGCAGTGAGGAACACAGAGAGCGAGGGAAACAGAGAGAGCGAGGGACACAGTAAGCGAGGGACACACAGAGTGAGGGACCCAGAGAGTGTGGAACACAGAGAGCGAGGGACACAGAGAGAGCGAGGGATACAGAGAGAGCGAGGGACACAGAGAGAGTGAGGGACACAGAGGGAGTGAGGGACACACCGAAAGAGAGGGACACAGAGAGAGTGAGGGACACAGAGAGAGCGAGGACACAGAGAGCGAGGGACACAGAGAGAGTGTAGAACACAGAGAGTGAGGGACACAGAGAGCGCGAGTGACACAGAGAGAGCGAGGACACAGAGAGCGAGAGACACAGAGAGCGAGGGACACACAGAGATAGCGAGGGACACAGAGAGTAAGGGACACACAGAGAGAGTGTGGGACACAGAGAGAGTGAGGGACACAGAGAGCGAGGGACACACAGAGAGAGCGAGGGACACAGATAGCGAGGGACACACAGAGAGAGCGAGGGACACAGAGAGATTGAGAGACAGAGAGAGAGAGAGGGACACACAGAGAGTGAGGAACACAGAGAGAGCGAATGACACAGAGAGCGAGGGACACAGAGAGCGAGGGACAAAGAGAGTGAGGGACACAGAGAGAGTGAGGGACCCAGAGGGAGCGAGGGACCCAGAGAGAGCGAGGGACGCAGAGAGCGCGAGGGACACAGAGAGTGAGGGACACAGAGAGAGTGAGGGGCACAGAGAGTGAGGGACACAGAGAGCGAGGGACACACAGAGAGAGCGAGAGACACAGAGAGTGAGGGACACAGAGAGAGTGAGGGACACAGAGAGCGAGGGACACAGAGAGCGAGGGACACAGAGAGAGTCAGGGACACAGAGAGTGAGGGCCACAGAGAGAGTGAGGGACAGAGAGTGAGTGAGGGACACAGAGAGTGAGGGTCACAGAGAGTGAGGGGCACAGAGAGAGTGAGGGACACAGAGAGTGAAGAACACAGAGAACGAGGGACACAGAGAGAGCGAGGGACACAGAGCACGAGGGACACAGAGAGAGAGAGGGACACAGAGAGCGCGAGGGACACAGAGAACGAGGGACACAGAGAGAGCGAGGGACACAGAGCGCGAGGGACACAGAGAGCGAGCGACACAGAGAGTGTGGGGCACAGAGAGCGAGGGACACAGAGAGAGCGAGGGACACAGAGAGCACGAGGGACACAGAGAGTTTGGGACACAGAGAGCTAGGGACACAGAGAACGAGGGACACAGAGAGCGAGGGACACAGAGAGCGAGCGACACAGAGAGTGTGGGACACAGAGAGCGAGGGACACAGAGAGAGCGAGGGACACAGAGAGCGCGAGGGACACAGAGAGTTTGGGATACAGGAGCTAGGGTCACAGAGAACGAGGGACACAGAGAACGAGAGACACCGAGAGCGAGTAACACAGAGCACGAGGGACACAGAGAGAGCGAGGGACACAGAGAACGCGAGGGACACAGAGAGTGAGGGACACAGAGAACGAGGGACACAGAGAGAGCGAGGGACACAGAGCACGAGGGACACAGAGAGAGCGAGGGACACAGAGAGCGCAAGCGACACAGACACCGGGAGGGACACAGAGACCGCGAGGGACACAGAGACCGCGAGGGACACAGACAGAGCGAGGGACACAGAGAGAGCGAGGAACACACAGAAAGGGAGGGACACAGGGAGAGTGAGGGACACAGAGAGCGCGAGTGACACAGAGAGAGCGAGGACACAGAGAGCGAGGGACACAGAGAGCGAGGGACACACAGACATAGCGAGGGACACAGAGAGTGAGGGACACACAGAGAGAGTGTGGGACACAGAGAGAGTGAGTGACACAGAGAGAGAGTGAGCGACACACAGACAGAGCCAGGGACACAGAGAGAGCGAGGGACACACAGAGAGAGCGAGGGACACAGAGAGCGAGGGACACACAGAGAGAGTGTGGGACACAGAGAGAGTGAGAGACACAGAGAGAGTGAGGGACACACAGAGAGCGAGGAACACAGAGAGAGCGAATGACACAGAGAGCGAGGGACACAGAGAGCGAGGGACACAGAGAGTGAGGGACACAGAGAGAGTGAGGGACCCAGAGGGAGCGAGGGACCCAGAGAGAGCGAGGGACGCAGAGAGCGCGAGGGACACAGAGAGTGAGGGACACAGAGAGAGTGAGGGGCACAGAGAGTGAGGGACACAGAGAGCGAGGGACACACAGAGAGAGCGAGAAACACAGAGAGTGAGGGACACAGAGAGAGTGAGGGACACAGAGAGCGAGGGACATAGAGAGCGAGGGACACAGAAAGAGTCAGGGACACAGAGAGTGAGGGCCATAGAGAGAGTGAGGGACACAGAGTGAGTGAGGGACACAGAGAGAGTGAGGGTCACAGAGAGTGAGGGGCACAGAGAGAGTGAGGGACACAGAGAGTGAGGAACACAGAGAGTGAGGGACACAGAGAGAGTGAGGGACACCGAGAGTGAGCGACACAGGGAGAGCGAGGGACAGAGAGAGGGAGGGACACAGAGAGAGCGAGGGACACAGAGAGCGAGGGACACAGAGAGAGCAAGGGACACAGAAAGAGTGAGGGACACCGAGAGTGAGCGACACACGGAGAGCGAGGGACACAGAGAGAGGGAGGGACACAGAGAGAGCGAGGGGCACACAGAGCGAGGGACACAGAGAGTGTGGGACACAGAGAGCGAGGGACACAGAGAGCGAGTAGCACAGAGCATGAGGGACACAAAGAGTGAGGGGCACAGAGAGCGCGAGGGACACAGAGAGCGAGTGACACAGAGAGCGAGTGACACAGAGAGCGAGTGACACAGAGAGAGTGAGGGACACAGAGAGAGCTAGGGACACAGAGAGAGTGAGGGACACAGAGAGCGAGGGACACTGAGAGCGAGGGACGCACAGAGAGTGAGGGACACAGGGAGAGCGAGGGACACAGAGAGAGCGAGGGACACATGGAGGGAGAGGGACACAGGGAGAGCGATGGACACAGAGAGAGCGAGTGACACAGAGAGCAAGGGACACAGCGAGACCGAGGGACACAGAGAGAGCGAGGGACACAGCGAGGGCCACAGCGAGAGCGAGGGACACAGAGAGAGCGATGGACACATGGAGCGAGAGGGACACAGAGAGAGCGAGGGACACAGAGAGAGCGAGGGACACATGGAGGGAGAGGGACACAGAGAGAGCGATGGGCACAGAGAGAGCGAGGGACACAGAGAGCAAGGGACAGAGAGCAAGGGACACAGCGAGAGCGAGGGACAAAGAAAGAGAGCGAGAGACACAGCGAGAGCGAGGGACACAGCGAGAGCGAGGGACACAGCAAGAGCGAGGGACACAGAGAGAGCGAGGGACACATGGAGGAAGAGGGACAGAGAGAGAGCGATGGACACAGAGAGAGCGAGGGACACAGAGAGAGCGAGGGACACATGGAGGAAGAGGGACACAGAGAGAGCGAGGGACACAGAGAGAGCGAGGGACACAGAGAGAGCGAGGGACACAGAGAGTGAGGGACACAGAGAGTGGGGGACACAGAGAGAGCGAGGGACACAGAGAGAGCGAGGGACACAGAGAGTGAGGGACACAGGGAGCAATGGACACAACGAGAGAGAGAGAGGGACACAACGAGAGAGGGGGACACAGAGAGAGCAAGGGACACAGAGAGCAAGGGACACAGAGAGCAAGGGACACAGCGAGAGAGAGAGGGACACAACGAGTGAGGGGGGGACACAGCGAGTGAGAGAGGACCACAGCGGGAGAGAGAGGGGCACAGCAAGAGAGAGATGGGGACACAGCGAGAGGGACGGGTACACGGCGAGAGAGTGAGGGACACAGCGAGAGAGAGAGGGACACAGCGAGTGAGAGAGGACCACAGCGGGAGAGAGAGGGGCACAGCAAGAGAGAGAGGAGCACACCGAGTGAGGGAGGGACACAGCGAGAGAGAGAGGGACAGCACGGTAGCCTTGTGGATAGCACAATTGTTTCACTGCTCCAGGATCACAGGTTCGATTCCGGCTTGGGTCACTCTCTGTGCGGAGTGAGGGACACAGAGAGCGAGGGACACAGAGAGTGTGGGACACAGTGAGAGTGAGGGACACCGAGAGAGCGAGGGACACAGAGAGAGCGAGGGACACAGAGAGCGAGGGACACAGAGAGAGAGCGAGGGACACAGACAGAGCCAGGGACACAGAGAGTGTGGGACACAGTGAGAGCGAGGGACACAGAGAGTGTGGGACACAGAGAGCGAGGGACACAGAGAGCGAATAGCACAGAGCATGAGGGGCACAAAGAGTGAGGGACACAGAGAGCGAGGGACACACGGAGAGAGCGAGGGACACAGAGAGTGTGGGACACAGAGAGAGTGAGGGCCACAGAGAGCGAGGGACACAGAGAGAGTCACCGACACAGAGAGTGAGGGCCAGAGAGAGAGTGAGGGACAGAGAGTGAGTGAGGGACACAGAGAGTGAGGGGCACAGAGAGAGTGAGGGACACAGAGAGTGAGGAACACAGAGGGAGGGACACAGAGAGCGCGAGTGACACAGAGAGCGCGAGCGACACAGAGAGGGCGAGGGACACAGAGAGCGCGAGGGACAGAGAGAGTGGGGGACAGAGAGAGAGCGGGGGACACAGAGAGCGAGGGACACAGCGAGCGAGGGACACAGGGAGAGTGAGGGACACTGAGAGAGCGATGGACACAGAGAGTGAGGGACACAGAGAGCGAGGTACACAGAGAGCGAGGGACACAGAGAGTGAGGGACACAGAGAGCGAGGGACACAGAGAGAGCGAGGGACACAGAGAGAGCGAGGGACACAGAGAGCGAGGGACACAGTGAGCGAGGGACAGAGAGAGCCAGGGACACAGAGTGCGCGAGGGACACAGAGAGCGTGAGGGACACAGTGAGCGCGAGGGACACCGAGAGCGAGGGACACAGAGAGTGTAGGACACAGAGAGCGAGGGACACAGAGTGAGAGAGGGACACAGAGAGTGAGGGACACAGAGAGCGAGGGACACAGAGAACGAGGGACACAGAGAGCGCTACGGACACAGAGAGCGCGTGGGACACAGAGCGCGCGAGGGACACAGAGAGCGCGAGGGACACAGAGAGCGAGGGTCACACAGAGAGTGAGGGACACACAGAGAGAGTGTGGGACACAGAGAGAGTGAATGACACAGAGAGAGAGTGTGGGACACAGAGAGTGAGGGACACACAGACAGAGCCATGGACACAGAGAGAGCGAGGGATACAGAGAGCGAGGGACACACAGAGAGAGCGAGGGACACAGAGAGCGAGGGACACACAGAGAGAGTGTGGGACACAGAGAGATTGAGAGACACAGAGAGAGTGAGGGACACAGAGAGCGAGGGACACAGAGAGCGAGGGACACAGAGAGTGAGGGACACAGATAGAATGAGGGACCCAGAGGGAGCGAGGGGCCCAGAGAGAGCGAGGGACGCAGAGAGTGCGAGGGACACAGAGAGTGAGGGACACAGAGAGAGTGAGGGGCAGAGAGAGTGAGGGACACAGAGAGCGAGGGACCCACAGAGAGAGCGAGAGACACAGAGAGTGAGGGGCACAGAGAGCGAGGGACACAGAGAGCGAGGGACACAGAAAGAGTCAGGGACACAGAGAGTGAGGGCCACAGAGAGAGTGAGGGACAGAGAGTGAGTGAGGGACACAGAGAGAGTGAGGGTCACAGAGAGTGAGGAACACAGAGAGTGAGGGACACAGAGAGAGTGAGGGACACCGAGAGTGAGCGACACAGGGAGAGCGAGGGACACAGAGAGATGGAGGGACACAGAGAGAGCGAGGGACACAGAGAGCGAGGGACACAGAGAGAGCAAGGGACACAGAGAGAGTGAGGGACACGGAGAGTGAGCGACAAAGGGAGAGCGAGGGACACAGAGAGTGTGGGACACAGAGATCGAGGGACACAGAGTGTGAGGGACACAGAGAGTGAGGGACACAGAGAGTGTGGGACACAGAGAGTGTGGGACACAGAGAGCGAGGGACACAGAGAGCGAGTAGCACAGAGCATGAGGGACACAAAGAGTGAGGGACACAGAGAGCGAGGGACACAAAGGGCAAGGGACACAGAGAGTGTCGGACACAGAGAGTGTGGGACACAGAGAGCGAGGGACACAGAGAGAGCGAAGGACACAGAGAGTGCGAGGGACACAGAGAGTGAGGGACACAGAGAGCGAGGGACACAGAGAGAGCGAGGGACACACAGAGAGCGAGGGACACAGAGAGAGCGAGGGACACACAGAGAGCGAGGGACACAGAGAGAGCGAGGGGCAGAGAGAGAGCAAGGGACACAGAGAGCCAGGGACACAGAGAGAGCGTGAGACACACAGCGAGCGAGGAACACAGAGAGAGCGAGGGGCAGAGAGAACGAGGGACACAGAGAGCGAGGGACACAGAGAGTGTGGGACACAGAGAGCGAGGGACACAGAGAGCGAAGGACACAGAGAGCACGAGTGACACAGAGAGCGCGAGGGACACAGAGAGTGCGAGCGACACAGACACCGGGAGGGACACAGAGGCCGCGAGGGACAGAGAGAGAGTGGGCGACACAGAGAGAGCGAGGGTCACAGAGAGCAAGGGACACAGAGAGCGAGGGACACTTAGAGAGTGAAGGATACAGAGAGTGAGGGACACACTGAGAGAGTGTGGGACACAGAGAGCGAGTGACACAGAGAGCGCTAGGGACACAGAGAGCGCGAGGGACACAGAGAGCGAGGGACACAGAGAGTGTGGAACACAGAGAGAGTGAGGGACACAGAGAGAGCGAGGGACACAGAGAGAGCGAGGGACACAGAGCGAGGGACACTGAGAGCGAGGGACACACAGAGAGAGCGAGGGACACAGACAGAGCAAGGGACACAGAGAGAGCGAGGGACATAGAGAGCGAGGGACGCACAGAGAGAACGAGGGACACAGAGAGCGAGGGACACAGAGAGCGAGGGAAACACAGAGAGAGTGAGAGACACAGAGAGTGAGGAACACAGAGAGCGAGGGAAACAGAGAGAGCGAGGGACACAGTAAGCGAGGGACACACAGAGTGAGGGACCCAGAGAGTGTGGAACACAGAGAGCGAGGGACACAGAGAGAGCGAGGGATACAGAGAGAGCGAGGGACACAGAGAGAATGAGGGACACAGAGGGAGTGAGGGACACACCGAAAGAGAGGGACACAGAGAGAGTGAGGGACACAGAGAGAGCGAGGACACAGAGAGCGAGGGACACAGAGAGAGTGTAGAACACAGAGAGTGAGGGACACAGAGAGCGCGAGTGACACAGAGAGAGCGAGGACACAGAGAGCGAGAGACACAGAGAGCGAGGGACACACAGAGATAGCGAGGGACACAGAGAGTGAGGGACACACAGAGAGAGTGTGGGACACAGAGAGAGTGAGGGACACAGAGAGCGAGGGACACACAGAGAGAGCGAGGGACACAGAGAGCGAGGGACACACAGAGAGAGCGAGGGACACAGAGAGATTGAGAGACAGAGAGAGAGAGAGGGACACACAGAGAGTGAGGAACACAGAGAGCGAATGACACAGAGAGCGAGGGACACAGAGAGCGAGGGACAAAGAGAGTGAGGGACACAGAAAGAGTGAGGGACCCAGAGGGAGCGAGGGACCCAGAGAGAGCGAGGGACGCAGAGAGCGCGAGGGACACAGAGAGTGAGGGACACATAGAGAGTGAGGGGCACAGAGAGCGAGGGACACAGAGAGTGTGGAACACAGAGAGAGTGAGGGACACAGAGAGAGCGAGGGACACAGAGAGAGCGAGGGACACAGAGCGAGGGACACTGAGAGCGAGGGACACACAGAGAGAGCGAGGGACACAGACAGAGCAAGGGACACAGAGAGAGCGAGGGACATAGAGAGCGAGGGACGCACAGAGAGAACGAGGGACACAGAGAGCGAGGGACACAGAGAGCGAGGGAAACACAGAGAGAGTGAGAGACACAGAGAGTGAGGAACACAGAGAGCGAGGGAAACAGAGAGAGCGAGGGACACAGTAAGCGAGGGACACACAGAGTGAGGGACCCAGAGAGTGTGGAACACAGAGAGCGAGGGACACAGAGAGAGCGAGGGATACAGAGAGAGCGAGGGACACAGAGAGAATGAGGGACACAGAGGGAGTGAGGGACACACCGAAAGAGAGGGACACAGAGAGAGTGAGGGACACAGAGAGAGCGAGGACACAGAGAGCGAGGGACACAGAGAGAGTGTAGAACACAGAGAGTGAGGGACACAGAGAGCGCGAGTGACACAGAGAGAGCGAGGACACAGAGAGCGAGAGACACAGAGAGCGAGGGACACACAGAGATAGCGAGGGACACAGAGAGTGAGGGACACACAGAGAGAGTGTGGGACACTGAGAGAGTGAGGGACACAGAGAGCGAGGGACACACAGAGAGAGCGAGGGACACAGAGAGCGAGAGACACACAGAGAGAGCGAGGGACACAGAGAGATTGAGAGACAGAGAGAGAGAGAGGGACACACAGAGAGTGAGGAACACAGAGAGCGAATGACACAGAGAGCGAGGGACACAGAGAGCGAGGGACAAAGAGAGTGAGGGACTCAGAGAGAGTGAGGGACCCAGAGGGAGCGAGGGACCCAGAGAGAGCGAGGGACGCAGAGAGCGCGAGGGACACAGAGAGTGAGGGACACATAGAGAGTGAGGGGCACAGAGAGTGAGGGACACAGAGAGCGAGGGACACACAGAGAGAGCGAGAGACACAGAGAGTGAGGGACACAGAGAGAGTGAGGGACACAGAGAGCGAGGGACACAGAGAGCGAGGGACACAGAGAGAGTCAGGGACACAGAGAGTGAGGGCCACAGAGAGAGTGAGGGACAGAGAGTGAGTGAGGGACACAGAGAGTGAGGGTCACAGAGAGTGAGGGGCACAGAGAGAGTGAGGGACACAGAGAGTGAAGAACACAGAGAACGAGGGACACAGAGAGAGCGAGGGACACAGAGCACGAGGGACACAGAGAGAGAGAGGGACACAGAGAGCGCGAGGGACACAGAGAACGAGGGACACAGAGAGAGCGAGGGACACAGAGCGCGAGGGACACAGAGAGCGAGCGACACAGAGAGTGTGGGGCACAGAGAGCGAGGGACACAGAGAGAGCGAGGGACACAGAGAGCACGAGGGACACAGAGAGTTTGGGACACAGAGAGCTAGGGACACAGAGAACGAGGGACACAGCGAGCGAGGGACACAGAGAGCGAGCGACACAGAGAATGTGGGACACAGAGAGCGAGGGACACAGAGAGCGAAGGACACAGAGAGCACGAGTGACACAGAGAGCGCGAGGGACACAGAGAGTGCGAGCGTCACAGACACCGGGAGGGACACAGAGGCCGCGAGGGACAGAGAGAGAGTGGGCGACACAGAGAGAGCGAGGGTCACAGAGAGCAAGGGACACAGAGAGCGAGGGACACTTAGAGAGTGAAGGATACAGAGAGTGAGGGACACACTGAGAGAGTGTGGGACACAGAGAGCGAGTGACACAGAGAGCGCTAGGGACACAGAGAGCGCGAGGGACACAGAGAGCGAGGGACACAGAGAGTGTGGAACACAGAGAGAGTGAGGGACACAGAGAGAGCGAGGGACACAGAGAGAGCGAGGGACACAGAGAGCGAGGGACACTGAGAGCGAGGGACACACAGAGAGAGCGAGGGACACAGACAGAGCAAGGGACACAGAGAGAGCGAGGGACATAGAGAGCGAGGGACGCACAGAGAGAACGAGGGACACAGAGAGCGAGGGACACAGAGAGCGAGGGAAACACAGAGAGAGTGAGAGTCACAGGCAGTGAGGAACACAGAGAGCGAGGGAAACAGAGAGAGCGAGGGACACAGTAAGCGAGGGACACACAGAGTGAGGGACCCAGAGAGTGTGGAACACAGAGAGCGAGGGACACAGAGAGAGCGAGGGATACAGAGAGAGCGAGGGACACAGAGAGAGTGAGGGACACAGAGGGAGTGAGGGACACACCGAAAGAGAGGGACACAGAGAGAGTGAGGGACACAGAGAGAGCGAGGACACAGAGAGCGAGGGACACAGAGAGAGTGTAGAACACAGAGAGTGAGGGACACAGAGAGCGCGAGTGACACAGAGAGAGCGAGGACACAGAGAGCGAGAGACACAGAGAGCGAGGGACACACAGAGATAGCGAGGGACACAGAGAGTAAGGGACACACAGAGAGAGTGTGGGACACAGAGAGAGTGAGGGACACAGAGAGCGAGGGACACACAGAGAGAGCGAGGGACACAGAGAGCGAGGGACACACAGAGAGAGCGAGGGACACAGAGAGATTGTGAGACAGAGAGAGAGAGAGGGACACACAGAGAGTGAGGAACACAGAGAGAGCGAATGACACAGAGAGCGAGGGACACAGAGAGCGAGGGACAAAGAGAGTGAGGGACACAGAGAGAGTGAGGGACCCAGAGGGAGCGAGGGACCCAGAGAGAGCGAGGGACGCAGAGAGCGCGAGGGACACAGAGAGTGAGGGACACAGAGAGAGTGAGGGGCACAGAGAGTGAGGGACACAGAGAGCGAGGGACACACAGAGAGAGCGAGAGACACAGAGAGTGAGGGACACAGAGAGAGTGAGGGACACAGAGAGCGAGGGACACAGAGAGCGAGGGACACAGAGAGAGTCAGGGACACAGAGAGTGAGGGCCACAGAGAGAGTGAGGGACAGAGTGAGTGAGGGACACAGAGAGTGAGGGTCACAGAGAGTGAGGGGCACAGAGAGAGTGAGGGACACAGAGAGTGAAGAACACAGAGAACGAGGGACACAGAGAGAGCGAGGGACACAGAGCACGAGGGACACAGAGAGAGAGAGGGACACAGAGAGCGCGAGGGACACAGAGAACGAGGGACACAGAGAGAGCGAGGGACACAGAGCGCGAGGGACACAGAGAGCGAGCGACACAGAGAGTGTGGGGCACAGAGAGCGAGGGACACTGAGAGAGCGACGGACACAGAGAGCACGAGGGACACAGAGAGTTTGGGACACAGAGAGCTAGGGACACAGAGAACGAGGGACACAGTGAGCGCGAGGGACACAGCGAGAGCGAGGGACACACAGAAAGGGAGGGACACAGACAGAGCAAGGGTCACAGACCGAGCTACACACAGAGCGCGAGGGACACAGAGTGAGCGAGGGACACAAAGAGCGAGGGACACAGAGCACGAGGGACACAGAGAGCGAGGGACACAGAGAGTGTGGGACTCAGAGAGCGAGGGACACAGAGAGTGAGGGACACAGAGAGTGAGGGACACATAGAGCGAGGGACACAGAGTGCGAGGGACACAGAGAGCGAGTAGCACAGAGCATGAGGGACACAAAGAGTGAGGGACACAGAGAGCGAGGGACACACGGAGAGAGCGAGGGACACAGAGAGTGTGGGACACAGAGAGAGTGAGGGACACAGAGAGCGAGGGACACAGAGAGCGAGGGACACAGAGAGAGTCACCGACACAGAGAGTGAGGGCCAGAGAGAGAGTGAGGGACAGAGAGAGAGTGAGGGACATAGAGAGAGTGAGGGTCACAGAGAGTGAGGGGCACAGAGAGAGTGAGGGACACAGAGAGTGAGGAACACAGAGAGGAAGGGTCACAGAGAGAGCGTGGGACACAGAGAGCGAGGGACACAGAGAGAGCAAGGGACACAGAGAGAGAGAGCGACTCAGGGAGAGCGAGGGACACAGAGAGAGTGAGGGACACAGAGAGAGCGAGGGACACAGAGAGCGCGAGGGACACAGCGAGAGCGAGGGACACACAGAAAAGGAGGGACACAGAGAGAGCGAGGGTCACAGACCGAGCTACAAAGAGAGCGCGAGGGACACAGCGAGTGCATGGGACACAAAGAGCGAGGGACACAAAGAGCGACGGACACAGAGAGAGCGAGGGACACAGAGAGAGCGAGGGACACAAAGAGCGACGGACACAGAGCACGAGGGACACAGAGAGAGCGAGGGACACAGAGAGCGAGGGACACAGAGAGCGAGGGACACAGAGAGAGCGAGGGACACAGAGAGCGAGGGACACAGAGAGTGAGGGACACAGAGAGTGTGGGACACAAAGAGCGAGGGACACAGAGCACGAGGGACACAGAGAGCGAGGGACACAGAGAACGAGGGACACAGAGAGCGCGACGGACACAGAGAGCGCGTGGGACACAGAGAGCGCGAGGGACACAGAGAGCGCGAGGGACACAGAGAGCGAGGGTCACAGAGAGAGCGAGGGACAGAGAGAGAGCGAGGGACAAACAGAGATCGAGGGACACAGAGAGCGAGGGACACAGAGAGCACGAGCGACACAGAGAGCGCGAGGGACACAGAGAGCGGGGGACACAGAAAGAGCGAGGGACACACAGAGAGCGAGGGACACAGAGAGAGCGAGGGACACACAGAGCGAGGGACACAGAGAGCGAGGGACACAGAGAGAGTGAGGGATACAGAGAGTGAGGGACACAGAGAGAGTGTGGGACACAGAGCGCGAGGGACAATGCGAGCGCGAGGGACACAGAGAGCGCGAGGGACACAGAGAGCGAGGGACACAGAGAGCGGGGGACACAGAAAGAGCGAGGGACACACAGAGAGCGAGGGACACAGAGAGAGCGAGGGAAACACAGAGAGCGAGGGACACAGAGAGCGAGGGACACAGAGAGAGTGAGGGATATAGAGAGTGAGGGACACAGAGAGAGCGAGGGACACAGAGATAGCGAGGGACACAGAGAGCGCGAGGGACACAGAGAGCGCGAGGGACACAGAGAGCAAGGGACACAGAGCGATCGAGGGACACAGAGAGAGCGAGGGGCAGAGAGAGAGCGAGGGACACAGAGAGCCAGGGACACAGAGAGACCGAGGGACACACAGCGAGCGAGGGATCAGAGAGAGCGAGGGGCAGAGAGAGAGCGAGGGACAGAGAGAGCGAGGGACACAGAGAGAGCGAAGGACACAGAGAGCACGAGTGACACAGAGAGCGCGAGGGACACAGAGAGCGCGAGCGACAGACACCGGGAGGGACACAGAGACCGCGAGGGACAGAGAGAGAGTGGGGGACACAGAGAGAGCGAGGGTCACAGAGAGCAAGGGACACAGAGAGCGAGGGACACTTAGAGAGTGAAGGATACAGAGAGTGAGGGACACACTGAGAGAGTGTGGGACACAGAGAGAAGGTGACACAGAGAGCGCGAGGGACACAGAGAGCGCGAGGGACACAGAGAGCGAGGGACACAGAGAGTGTGGGACACAGAGAGAGTGAGGGTCACAGAGAGAGCGAGGGACACAGAGAGCGAGGGACACACAGAGAGAGCGAGGGACACAGACAGAGCCAGGGACACAGAGAGCGAGGGACACAGAGAGTGAGGAACACAGAGAGCGAGGGAAACAGAGAGAGCGAGGGACACAGCGAGCGAGGGACACACAGAGAGAGTGAGGGACACAGAGAGTGTGGAACACAGAGAGCGAGGGACACAGAGAGAGCGAGGGACACAGAGAGAGCGAGGGACACAGAGAGAGTGAGGGACACAGAGAGAGTGAGGGACACAGAGCGAGGGACACAGACAGAGCGAGGGACACAGAGAGAGCGAGGGACACACAGAATGGGAGGGACACAGAGAAGTGAGGGACACAGAGAGCGCGAGTGACACAGAGAGAGCGAGGACACAGAGAGCGAGGGACACAGAGAGCGAGGGACACACAGAGATAGCGAGGGACACAGAGAGTGAGGGACACACAGAGAGAGTGTGGGACACAGAGAGAGTGAGTGATACAGAGAGAGAGAGTGTGGGACACAGAGAGTGAGGGACACACAGACAGAGCCAGGTACACAGAGAGAGCGAGGGACACAGAGAGCGAGGGACACAGAGAGCGAGGGACACACAGAGAGAGCGAGGGACACAGAGAGCGAGGGACACACAGAGAGAGTGAGGGACACAGAGAGAGTGAGGGACACACAGAGAGCGAGGAACACAGAGAGAGCGAATGACACAGAGAGCGAGGGACACAGAGAGCGAGGGACACAGAGAGTGAGGGACAGAGAGAGTGAGGGACACAGAGAGAGTGAGGGACCCATAGGGAGCGACGGACCCAGAGAGTGCGAGGGACGCAGAGAACGCGAGGGACACAGAGAGTGAGGGACACATAGAGAGTGAGGGGCACAGAGAGTGAGGGACACACAGAGAGAGCGAGAAACACAGAGAGTGAGGGTCACAGAGAGCGAGGGACACAGTGAGCGAGGGACACAGAGAGAGTCAGGGACACAGAGAGTGAGGGCCAGAGAGAGAGTGAGGGACAGAGCGAGAGTGAGGGACACAGAGAGAGTGAGGGTCACAGAGTGTGAGGGGTACAGAGAGAGTGAGGGACACAGAGAGTGAGGAACACAGAGAGTGAGGGACACAGAGAGTGTGCGGGACACAGAGAGTGTGCGGGACACCGAGAGTGAGTGACACAGGGAGAGCGAGGGACACAGAGAGAGGGAGGGAGACAGAGAGAGCGAGGGACACAGAGAGCGAGGGACACAGAGAGAGCAAGGGACCCAGAGAGAGTGAGCGACTCAGCGAGAGCGAGGGACACAGAGAGAGTGAGGGACACAGAGACAGCGAGGGACACAGAGAGCGCGAGGGACACAGCGAGAGCGAGGGACACACAGAAAGGGAGGGACACAGACAGAGCAAGGGTCACAGACCGAGCTACACACAGAGCGCGAGGGACACAGAGTCAGCGAGGGACACAAAGAGCGAGGGACACAGAGCACGAGGGACACAGAGAGCGAGGGACACAGAGAGTGTGGGACTCAGAGAGCGAGGGACACAGAGAGTGAGGGACACAGAGAGTGAGGGACACATAGAGCGAGGGACACAGAGAGTGTGGGACACAGAGTGCGAGGGACACAGAGAGCGAGTAGCACAGAGCATGAGGGACACAAAGAGTGAGGGACACAGAGAGCGAGGGACACAAAGGGCAAGGGACACAGAGAGCGAGGGACACACGGAGAGAGCGAGGGACACAGAGAGTGTGGGACACAGAGAGAGTGAGGGACACAGAGAGCGAAGGACACAGAGAGCGAGGGACACAGAGAGAGTCACCGACACAGAGAGTGAGGGCCAGAGAGAGAGTGAGGGACAGAGAGAGAGTTAGGGACACAGAGAGAGTGAGGGTCACAGAGAGTGAGGGGCACAGAGAGAGTGAGGGACACAGAGAGTGAGGAACACAGAGAGGGAGGGTCACAGAGAGAGCGTGGGACACAGAGAGCGAGGGACACAGAGAGAGCAAGGGACACAGAGAGAGTGAGCGACTCAGGGAGAGCGAGGGACACAGAGAGAGTGAGGGACACAGAGAGAGCGAGGGACACAGAGAGCGCGAGGGACACAGCGAGAGCGAGGGACACACAGAAAAGGAGGGACACAGAGAGAGCGAGGGTCACAGACCGAGCTACAAAGAGAGCGCGAGGGACACAGAGAGAGCATGGGACACAAAGAGCGAGGGACACAAAGAGCGACGGACACAGAGAGAGCGAGGGACACAGAGAGAGCGAGGGACACAAAGAGCGACGGACACAGAGCACGAGGGACACAGAGAGAGCGAGGGACACAGAGAGCGAGGGACACAGAGAGCGAGGGACACAGAGAGAGCGAGGGACACAGAGAGCGAGGGACACAGAGAGTGAGGGACACAGAGAGTGTGGGACACAAAGAGCGAGGGACACAGAGCACGAGGGACACAGAGAGCGAGGGACACAGAGAGTGTGGGACACAGAGAGCGAGGGACACAGAGAGTGAGGGACACAGAGAGAGCGAGGGACACAGAGAGTCTGGGACACAGAGAGAGTGAGGGACACAGAGAGAGCGAGGGACTCAGAGAGAGCGAGGGACACAGAGAGCGAGGGACACAGAGAGCGAGGGTCACACAGAGAGAGTGAGGGACACAGAGAGTGAGGACCACAGAGAGCGAGGGAAACAGAGAGAGCGAGGGACACAGAGAGCGAGGGACACACAGAGAGAGTGAGGGACACAGAGAGTGTGGGACACAGAGAGAGTGAGTGACACAGCGAGAGAGCGAAGGACACAGAGAGTGAGGGACACAGAGAGAGCGAGGGACACAGAGAGTGAGGGACACAGAGAGCGAGAGACACAGAGAGCGAGAGACACAGAGAGCGAGGGACACACAGAGAGAGCGAGGGACACAGAGAGCGAGGGACTCAGAGAGCGAGAGACACAGAGAGCGAGGGACACACAGAGAGAGCAAGGGACACAGACAGAGCCAGGGACTCAGAGAGAGCAAGGGACATAGAGAGCGAGGAACACACAGAGAGAGCGAGGAACACAGAGAGTGAGGAACACAGAGAGCGAGGGACACAGAGAGTGAGGAACACAGAGAGCGAGGGAAACAGAGAGAGCGAGGGACACAGAGCGAGGGACACAGACAGAGCGAGGGTCACAGAGAGCGCGAGGGACACACAGAAAGGTAGGGACACAGACAGAGCGAGGGTCACAGACCGAGGGACTCAGACAGAGCGAGGGACACAGAGAGAGCGAGGGACACAGAGTGAGCGAGGGACACACAGAAAGGGAGGGACACAGAGAGAGTGAGGGACACAGAGAGATTGAGGCACACAGAGAGAGCGAGGGATACAGAGAGCGAGGGACACAGAGAGCGAGGGACACAGAGAGAGAGCGAGGGACACAGACAGAGCCAGGGACACAGAGAGAGCCAGGGACACACAGAGCGAGGGTACCACACAGAGAGAGCGAGGGACACAGAGAATGAGGGACACAGAGAGCACGAGGGACACACAGAGAGAGTGAGGGACACAGAGAGTGAGGAACACAGAGAGCGAGGGACACAGATAGAGCGAGGGACACAGAGTGAGTGAGGGACACAGAGAGTGAGGGACACAGAGAGCGAGGGACACAGAGAGCGAGGGACACAGAGACCGCGTGGGACACAGAGAGCGCGTGGGACACAGAGAGCGCGAGGGACACAGAGAGCGCGAGGGACAGAGCGAGAGTGAGGGACACAGAGGGAGTGTGGGGCAGATAGAGTGATGGACACAGAGTGTGAGGGACACAGAGAGTGAGGGACACAGAGAGCGCGAGGGATACAGAGAGTGAGGGACACAGAGCACCAGGGACACAGAGAGTGAGGGACACAGAGAGTGAGGAACACAGAGAGTGAGGGACACAGAGAGTGAGGGACAGAGAGAGAGTGAGGAAGACAGAGAGAGTGAGGGACACAGAGAGCGAGGGTCACAGAGAGAGTGAGGGACACAGAGAGTGCGGGACACAGAGAGAATGAGGGACACATAGATCGAGGGACACAGAGAGAGTGAGGGACACAGAGAGAGCGAGGGACACAGAGAGCGAGGGACACAGAGAGAGTGAGGGACACAGAGAGTGAGGGACACAGAGAGTGATGAACACAGAGAGAGTGAGGGACACAGAGAGTGAGGGAAACAGAGAGAGTGAGGGACACAGTGAGTGAGGGACACAGAGAGTGAGGAACACAGAGAGTGAGGGACACAGAGAGTGAGGGGCAGATAGAGTGAGGGACACAGAGGGAGTGAGGGACACAGTGAGTGAGGGACACAGAGAGTGAGGGACACAGAGAGTGAGGGACAGATAGAGTGTGGGAAACAGAGAGAGTGAGGGACACAGTGAGTGAGGGACACAGAGAGTGAGGGACACAGAGAGTGAGGGACAGATAGAGTGAGCGACACAGAGAGTGAGGGACACAGAGAGTGAGGGACACAGCGAGAGTGAGGGACACAGAGATCGAGGGACACAGAGAGTGAAGGGCACAGAGAGTGAGGGACACAGAGAGAGTGAGGGACACAGAGAGCGAGGGACACAGAGAGTGAAGGACACAGAGAGTGAGGGACACAGAGAGTGAGGGACACATAGAGAGTGAGGGACACAGAGAGCGAGGGACACAGAGAGAATGAGGGACACAGAGAATGAGGGACACAGAGAGTGAGGGACACAGAGAGTGACGGACAGAGAGAGTGAGGGGCACAGAGAGAGTGAGGGACACAGAGAGTGAGGGGCACAGAGAGCGAGGGACACAGTGTGTGAGGGACACAGAGAGCGAGGGACACAGAGAGAGTGAGGGACACAAAGAGTGAGGGACAGGGAGAGTGAGGGACACAGAGAGAGTGAGGGACACAGAGAGAGTGAGGGACACAGTGAGTGAGGGACAGAGAGAGAGTTAGGGACACAGAGAGGGACACAGAGAGTGAGGGACACAGAGAGTGAGGGACACAGAGAGAGCGAGGGACACAGAGAGTGAGGGACACAGAGAGTGGGGGACACAGAGAGAGCGAGGGACACAGAGAGTGAGGGACACAGAGAGTGAGGGACACAGGGAGCAATGGACACAACGAGAGAGAGAGAGGGACACAACGAGAGAGGGGGACACAGAGAGAGCAAGGGACACAGAGAGCAAGGGACACAGAGAGCAAGGGACACAGCGAGAGAGAGAGGGACACAACGAGAGAGAGGGGGACACAGCGAGAGGGACGGGTACACGGCGAGAGAGTGAGGGACACAGCGAGAGAGAGAGAGGGGGACACAGCTAGAGCGAGGGACACAGAGAGAGCGAGGGACACAGCGAGAGAGAGAGGGACACAACGAGAGAGAGGGGGACACAGCGAGAAGGACGGGTACACGGCGAGAGAGTGAGGGACACAGCGAGAGAGAGAGGGACACAGCGAGTGAGAGAGGACCACAGCGGGAGAGAGAGGGGCACAGCAAGAGAGAGAGGAGCACACCGAGTGAGGGAGGGACACAGCGAGAGAGAGAGGGACAGCACGGTAGCCTTGTGGATAGCACAATTGTTTCACTGCTCCAGGATCACAGGTTCGATTCCGGCTTGGGTCACTCTCTGTGCGGAGTGAGGGACACAGAGAGCGAGGGACACAGAGAGTGTGGGACACAGTGAGAGTGAGGGACACAGAGAGAGCGAGGGACACAGAGAGTGTGGGACACAGAGAGCGAGGGACACAGTGAGAGTGTGGGACACAGTGAGAGTGAGGGACACACAGAGAGTGAGGGACACAGAGAGTGAGGGACACAGAGAGCGAGGGACACAGAGAGTGTGGGACACAGTGAGAGTGAGGGACACAGAGAGAGCGAGGGACACAGAGAGAGCGAGGGACACAGAGAGCGAGGGACACACAGAGAGAGCGAGGGACACAGACAGAGCCAGGGACACAGAGAGTGTGGGACACAGTGAGAGCGAGGGACACAGAGAGTGTGGGACACAGAGTGCGAGGGACACAGAGAGCGAATAGCACAGAGCATGAGGGGCACAAAGAGTGAGGGACACAGAAAGCGAGGGACACACGGAGAGAGCGAGGGACACAGAGAGTGTGGGACACAGAGAGAGTGAGGGACACAGAGAGCGAGGGACACAGAGAGCGAGGGACACAGATAGAGTCACCGACACAGAGAGTGAGGGCCAGAGAGAGAGTGAGGGACAGAGAGAGAGTGAGGGACACAGAGAGTGAGGGGCACAGAGAGAGTGAGGGACACAGAGAGTGAGGAACACAGAGGGAGGGACACAGAGAGCGCGAGTGACACAGAGAGCGCGAGCGACACAGAGAGGGCGAGGGACACAGATAGCGCGAGGGACAGAGAGAGTGGGGGACAGAGAGAGAGCGGGGGACACAGAGAGCGAGGGACACAGAGAGCGAGGGACACAGGGAGAGTGAGGGACACTGAGAGAGCGAGGGACACAGAGAGTGAGGGACACAGAGAGCGAGGGACACAGAGAGCGAGGGACACAGAGAGTGAGGGACACAGAGAGTGAGGGACACAGAGAGCGAGGGACACAGAGAGAGCGAGGGACACAGAGAGCGAGGGACACAGTGAGCGAGGGACACAGAGAGAGCCAGGGACACAGAGTGCGCGAGGGACACAGAGAGCGTGAGGGACACAGTGAGCGCGAGGGACACCGAGAGCGAGGGACACAGAGAGTGAGGGACACAGAGAGTGAGGGACACAGAGAGAGCGAGGGACACAGAGAGTGAGGGACACAGAGAGTGGGGGACACAGAGAGAGCGAGGGACACAGAGAGAGCGAGGGACACAGAGAGTGAGGGACACAGGGAGCAATGGACACAACGAGAGAGAGAGAGGGACACAACGAGAGAGGGGGACACAGAGAGAGCAAGGGACACAGAGAGCAAGGGACACAGAGAGCAAGGGACACAGCGAGAGAGAGAGGGACACAACGAGAGAGAGGGGGACACAGCGAGAGGGACGGGTACACGGCGAGAGAGTGAGGGACACAGCGAGAGAGAGAGGGACACAGCGAGTGAGAGAGGACCACAGCGGGAGAGAGAGGGGCACAGCAAGAGAGAGAGGAGCACACCGAGTGAGGGAGGGACACAGCGAGAGAGAGAGGGACAGCACGGTAGCCTTGTGGATAGCACAATTGTTTCACTGCTCCAGGATCACAGGTTCGATTCCGGCTTGGGTCACTCTCTGTGCGGAGTGAGGGACACAGAGAGCGAGGGACACAGAGAGTGTGGGACACAGTGAGAGTGAGGGACACCGAGAGAGCGAGGGACACAGAGAGAGCGAGGGACACAGAGAGCGAGGGACACACAGAGAGAGCGAGGGACACAGACAGAGCCAGGGACACAGAGAGTGTGGGACACAGTGAGAGCGAGGGACACAGAGAGTGTGGGACACAGAGAGCGAGGGACACAGAGAGCGAATAGCACAGAGCATGAGGGGCACAAAGAGTGTGGGACACAGAGAGCGAGGGACACAGAGTGAGAGAGGGACACAGAGAGTGAGGGACACAGAGAGCGAGGGACACAGAGAACGAGGGACACAGAGAGCGCGACGGACACAGAGAGCGCGTGGGACACAGAGAGCGCGAGGGACACAGAGAGCGCGAGGGACACAGAGAGCGAGGGTCACAGAGAGAGCGAGCGACACAGAGAGCGCGAGGGACACAGAGAGCGGGGGACACAGAAAGAGCGAGGGACACACAGAGAGCGAGGGACACAGAGAGAGCGAGGGACACACAGAGAGCGAGGGACACAGAGAGCGAGGGACACAGAGAGAGTGAGGGATACAGAGAGTGAGGGACACATAGAGAGTGTGGGACACAGAGCGCGAGGGACAATGCGAGCGCGAGGGACACAGAGAGCGCGAGGGACACAGAGAGCGAGGGACACAGAGAGCGGGGGACACAGAAAGAGCGAGGGACACACAGAGAGCGAGGGACACACAGAGAGCGAGGGACACAGAGAGAGCGAGGGAAACACAGAGAGCGAGGGACACAGAGAGCGAGGGACACAGAGAGAGTGAGGGATATAGAGAGTGAGGGACACAGAGAGAGCGAGGGACACAGAGATAGCGAGGGACACAGAGAGGGCGAGGGACACAGAGAGCGCGAGGGACACAGAGAGCAAGGTACACAGAGCGATCGAGGGACACAGAGAGAGCGAGGGACACAGAGAGAGCGAGGGACACACAGAGAGCGAGGGACACACAGAGAGCGAGGGACACAGAGAGAGCGAGGGGCAGAGAGAGAGCGTGGGACACAGAGAGCCAGGGACACAGAGAGAGCGAGGGACACACAGCGAGCGAGGGATCAGAGAGAGCGAGGGGCAGAGAGAGAGCGAGGGACAGAGAGAGCGAGGGACACAGAGAGAGCGAGGGACACAGAGAGCGCGAGGGGCAGAGAGAGAGCGAGGGACACAGAGAGAGCGAAGGACACAGAGAGCACGAGTGACACAGAGAGCGCGAGGGACACAGAGAGCGCGAGGGACACAGAGAGCGCGAGGGACACAGAGAGCGCGAGCGACACAGACACCGGGAGGGACACAGAGACCGCGAGGGACAGAGAGAGAGTGGGGGACACAGAGAGCAAGGGACACAGAGAGCGAGGGACACTTAGAGAGTGAAGGATACAGAGAGTGAGGGACACACTGAGAGAGTGTGGGACACAGAGAGAAGGTGACACAGAGAGCGCGAGGGACACAGAGAGCGCGAGGCACACAGAGATCGAGGGACACAGAGAGTGTGGGACACAGAGAGAGTGAGGGACACAGAGAGAGCGAGGGACACAGAGAGCGAGGGACACACAGAGAGAGCGAGGGACACAGACAGAGCCAGGGACACAGAGAGCGAGGGACACAGAGAGCGAGGGACACAGAGAGCGAGGGAAACAGAGAGAGCGAGGGACACAGAGAGCGAGGGACACACAGAGAGAGTGAGGGACACAGAGAGTGTGGAACACAGAGAGCGAGGGACACAGAGAGCGAGGGACACAGAGAGAGCGAGGGACACAGAGAGAGCGAGGGACACAGAGAGCGAGGGACACAGAGAGTGAGGAACACAGAGAGCGAGGGACACAGAGAGAGTGAGGGACACAGAGAGAGTGAGGGACACAGAGCGAGGGACACAGAGAGAGTGAGGGACACAAAGAGCGAGGGACACAAAGAGCGACGGACACAGAGAGAGCGAGGGACACAGAGAGAGCGAGGGACACAAAGAGCGACGGACACAGAGCACGAGGGACACAGAGAGAGCGAGGGACACAGAGAGCGAGGGACACAGAGAGCGAGGGACACAGAGAGAGCGAGGGACACAGAGAGCGAGGGACACAGAGAGTGAGGGACACAGAGAGTGTGGGACACAAAGAGCGAGGGACACAGAGCACGAGGGACACAGAGAGCGAGGGACACAGAGAGTGTGGGACACAGAGAGCGAGGGACACAGAGAGTGAGGGACACAGAGAGCGAGGGACACAGAGAACGAGGGACACAGAGAGCGCGACGGACACAGAGAGCGCGTGGGACACAGAGAGCGCGAGGGACACAGTGAGCGCGAGGGACACAGAGAGCGAGGGTCACAGAGAGAGCGAGGGACACAGAGAGAGCGAGGGACAAACAGAGATCGAGGGACACAGAGAGCGAGGGACACAGAGAGCACGAGCGACACAGAGAGCGCGAGGGACACAGAGAGCGGGGGACACAGAAAGAGCGAGGGACACACAGAGAGCGAGGGACACAGAGAGAGCGAGGGACACACAGAGCGAGGGACACAGAGAGCGAGGGACACAGAGAGAGTGAGGGATGCAGAGAGTGAGGGACACAGAGAGAGTGTGGGACACAGAGCGCGAGGGACAATGCGAGCGCGAGGGACACAGAGAGCGCGAGGGACACAGAGAGCGAGGGACACAGAGAGCGGGGGACACAGAAAGAGCGAGGGACACACAGAGAGCGAGGGACACAGAGAGAGCGAGGGAAACACAGAGAGCGAGGGACACAGAGAGCGAGGGACACAGAGAGAGTGAGGGATATAGAGAGTGAGGGACACAGAGAGAGCGAGGGACACAGAGATAGCGAGGGACACAGAGAGCGCGAGGGACACAGAGAGCGCGAGGGACACAGAGAGCAAGGGACACAGAGCGATCGAGGGACACAGAGAGAGCGAGGGGCAGAGAGAGAGCGAGGGACACAGAGAGCCAGGGACACAGAGAGAGCGAGGGACACACAGCGAGCGAGGGATCAGAGAGAGCGAGGGGCAGAGAGAGAGCGAGGGACAGAGAGAGCGAGGGACACAGAGAGAGCGAAGGACACAGAGAGCACGAGTGACACAGAGAGCGCGAGGGACACAGAGAGCGAGGGACACAGAGAGCGGGGGACACAGAAAGAGCGAGGGACACACAGAGAGCGAGGGACACAGAGAGAGCGAGGGAAACACAGAGAGCGAGGGACACAGAGAGCGAGGGACACAGAGAGAGTGAGGGATATAGAGAGTGAGGGACACAGAGAGAGCGAGGGACACAGAGATAGCGAGGGACACAGAGAGCGCGAGGGACACAGAGAGCGCGAGGGACACAGAGAGCAAGGGACACAGAGCGATCGAGGGACACAGAGAGAGCGAGGGGCAGAGAGAGAGCGAGGGACACAGAGAGCCAGGGACACAGAGAGAGCGAGGGACACACAGCGAGCGAGGGATCAGAGAGAGCGAGGGGCAGAGAGAGAGCGAGGGACAGAGAGAGCGAGGGACACAGAGAGAGCGAAGGACACAGAGAGCACGAGTGACACAGAGAGCGCGAGGGACACAGAGAGCGCGAGGGACACAGAGAGCGCGAGGGACACAGAGAGCGCGAGCGACACAGACACCGGGAGGGACACAGAGACCGCGAGGGACAGAGAGAGAGTGGGGGACACAGAGAGAGCGAGGGTCACAGAGAGCAAGGGACACAGAGAGCGAGGGACACTTAGAGAGTGAAGGATACAGAGAGTGAGGGACACACTGAGAGAGTGTGGGACACAGAGAGAAGGTGACACAGAGAGCGCGAGGGACACAGAGACCGCGAGGGACACAGAGAGCGAGGGACACAGAGAGTGTGGGACACAGAGAGAGTGAGGGTCACAGAGAGAGCGAGGGACACAGAGAGCGAGGGACACACAGAGAGAGCGAGGGACACAGACAGAGCCAGGGACACAGAGAGCGAGGGACACAGAGAGTGAGGAACACAGAGAGCGAGGGAAACAGAGAGAGCGAGGGACACAGAGAGCGAGGGACACACAGAGAGAGTGAGGGACACAGAGAGTGTGGAACACAGAGAGCGAGGGACACAGAGAGAGCGAGGGACACAGAGAGAGCGAGGGACACAGAGAGAGTGAGGGACACAGAGAGAGTGAGGGACACAGAGCGAGGGACACAGACAGAGCGAGGGACACAGAGAGAGCGAGGGACACACAGAAAGGGAGGGACACAGAGAAGTGAGGGACACAGAGAGCGCGAGTGACACAGAGAGCGAGGACACAGAGAGCGAGGGACACAGAGAGCGAGGGACACACAGAGATAGCGAGGGACACAGAGAGTGAGGGACACACAGAGAGAGTGTGGGACACAGAGAGAGTGAGTGACACAGAGAGAGAGAGTGTGGGACACAGAGAGTGAGGGACACACAGACAGAGCCAGGTACACAGAGAGAGCGAGGGACACAGACAGCGAGGGACACAGAGAGCGAGGGACACACAGAGAGAGCGAGGGACACAGAGAGCGAGGGACACACAGAGAGAGTGTGGGACACACAGAGAGTGAGGGACACAGAGAGAGTGAGGGACACACAGAGAGCGAGGAACACAGAGAGAGCGAATGACACAGAGAGCGAGGGACACAGAGAGCGAGGGACACAGAGAGTGAGGGACAGAGAGAGTGAGGGACACAGAGAGAGTGAGGGACCCATAGGGAGCGACGGACCCAGAGAGTGCGAGGGACGCAGAGAACGCGAGGGACACAGAGAGTGAGGGACACATAGAGAGTGAGGGGCACAGAGGTTGAGGGACACAGAGAGGGAGGGACACACAGAGAGAGCGAGAAACACAGAGAGTGAGGGACACAGAGAGCGAGGGACACAGTGAGCGAGGGACACAGAGAGAGTCAGGGACACAGAGAGTGAGGGCCAGAGAGAGAGTGAGGGACAGAGAGAGAGTGAGGGACACAGAGAGAGTGAGGGTCACAGAGTGTGAGGGGTACAGAGAGAGTGAGGGACACAGAGAGTGAGGAACACAGAGAGTGAGGGACACAGAGAGTGTGCGGGACACCGAGAGTGAGTGACACAGGGAGAGCGAGGGACACAGAGAGAGGGAGGGAGACAGAGAGAGCGAGGGACACAGAGAGCGAGGGACACAGAGAGAGCAAGGGACCCAGAGAGTGTGAGCGACTCAGGGAGAGCGAGGGACACAGAGAGAGTGAGGGACACAGAGAGAGCGAGGGACACAGAGAGCGCGAGGGACACAGCGAGAGCGAGGGACACACAGAAAGGGAGGGACACAGACAGAGCAAGGGTCACAGACCGAGCTACACACAGAGCGCGAGGGACACAGAGTGAGCGAGGGACACAAAGAGCGAGGGACACAGAGCACGAGGGACACAGAGAGCGAGGGACACAGAGAGTGTGGGACTCAGAGAGCGAGGGACACAGAGAGTGAGGGACACAGAGAGTGAGGGACACATAGAGCGAGGGACACAGAGAGTGTGGGACACAGAGTGCGAGGGACACAGAGAGCGAGTAGCACAGAGCATGAGGGACACAAAGAGTGAGGGACACAGAGAGCGAGGGACACAAAGGGCAAGGGACACAGAGAGCGAGGGACACACGGAGAGAGCGAGGGACACAGAGAGTGTGGGACACAGAGAGAGTGAGGGACACAGAGAGCGAGGGACACAGAGAGCGAGGGACACAGAGAGAGTCACCGACACAGAGAGTGAGGGCCAGAGAGAGAGTGAGGGACAGAGAGAGAGTGAGGGACACAGAGAGAGTGAGGGTCACAGAGAGTGAGGGGCACAGAGAGAGTGAGGGACACAGAGAGTGAGGAACACAGAGAGGGAGGGTCACAGAGAGAGCGTGGGACACAGAGAGCGAGGGACACAGAGAGAGCAAGGGACACAGAGAGAGTGAGCGACTCAGGGAGAGCGAGGGACACAGAGAGAGTGAGGGACACAGAGAGAGCGAGGGACACAGAGAGCGCGAGGGACACAGCGAGAGCGAGGGACACACAGAAAAGGAGGGACACAGAGAGAGCGAGGGTCACAGACCGAGCTACAAAGAGAGCGCGAGGGACACAGAGAGAGCATGGGACACAAAGAGCGTGGGACACAAAGAGCGACGGACACAGAGAGAGCGAGGGACACAGAGAGAGCGAGGGACACAGCGAGAGCATGGGACACAAAGAGCGAGGGACACAAAGAGCGACGGACACAGAGAGAGTGAGGGACACAGAGAGAGCGAGGGACACAGAGAGCGAGGGACACAGAGAGCGAGGGACACAGAGAGAGCGAGGGACACAGAGAGCGAGGGACACAGAGAGTGAGGGACACAGAGAGTGTGGGACACAAAGAGCGAGGGACACAGAGCACGAGGGACACAGAGAGCGAGGGACACAGAGAGTGTGGGACACAGAGAGCGAGGGACACAGAGAGTGAGGGACACAGAGAGAGCGAGGGACACAGAGAGTCTGGGACACAGAGAGAGTGAGGGACACAGAGAGAGCGAGGGACTCAGAGAGAGCGAGGGACACAGAGAGCGAGGGACACAGAGAGCGAGGGTCACACAGAGAGAGTGAGGGACACAGAGAGTGAGGACCACAGAGAGCGAGGGAAACAGAGAGAGCGAGGGACATAGAGAGCGAGGGACACACAGAGAGAGTGAGGGACACAGAGAGTGTGGGACACAGAGAGAGTGAGTGACACAGCGAGAGAGCGAAGGACACAGAGAGTGAGGGACACAGAGAGAGCGAGGGACACAGAGAGTGAGGGACACAAAGAGCGAGAGACACAGAGAGCGAGAGACACAGAGAGCGAGGGACACACAGAGAGAGCGAGGGACACAGAGAGCGAGGGACTCAGAGAGCGAGAGACACAGAGAGCGAGGGACACACAGAGAGAGCAAGGGACACAGACAGAGCCAGGGACTCAGAGAGAGCAAGGTACATAGAGAGCGAGGAACACACAGAGAGAGCGAGGAACACAGAGAGTGAGGAACACAGAGAGCGAGGGACACAGAGAGTGAGGAACACAGAGAGCGAGGGAAACAGAGAGAGCGAGGGACACAGAGCGAGGGACACAGACAGAGCGAGGGTCACAGAGAGCGCGAGGGACACACAGAAAGGTAGGGACACAGACAGAGCGAGGGTCACAGACCGAGGGACTCAGACAGAGCGAGGGACACAGAGAGAGCGAGGGACACAGAGTGAGCGAGGGACACACAGAAAGGGAGGGACACAGAGAGAGTGAGGGACACAGAGAGATCGAGGCACACAGAGAGAGCGAGGGATACAGAGAGCGAGGGACACAGAGAGCGAGGGACACAGAGAGAGAGCGAGGGACACAGACAGAGCCAGGGACACAGAGAGAGCCAGGGACACAGAGAGCGAGGGTACCACACAGAGAGAGCGAGGGACACAGAGAATGAGGGACACAGAGAGCGAGGGACACAGAGAGAGCGAGGGACACAGAGTGAGTGAGGGACACAGAGAGTGAGGGACACAGAGAGCGAGGGACACAGAGAGCGAGGGACACAGAGACCGCGTGGGACACAGAGAGCGCGTGGGACACAGAGAGCGCGAGGGACACAGAGAGCGCGAGGGACAGAGCGAGAGTGAGGGACACAGAGGGAGTGTGGGGCAGATAGAGTGATGGACACAGCGTGTGAGGGACACAGAGAGTGAGGGACACAGAGAGCGCGAGGGATACCGAGAGCGCGAGGGACAGAGCGAGAGTGAGGGACACAGAGGGAGTGTGGGGCAGATAGACTGATGGACACAGAGTGTGAGGGACACAGAGAGTGAGGGACACAGAGAGCGCGAGGGATACAGAGAGTGAGGGACACAGAGAGTGAGGGACACAGAGAGAGTGAGGGACACAGAGAGTGAGGGAAACAGAGTGAGTGAGGGACACAGTGAGTGAGGGACACAGAGAGTGAGGAACACAGAGAGTGAGGGACACAGAGAGTGAGGGACAGAGAGAGAGTGAGGAAGACAGAGAGAGTGAGGGACACAGAGAGCGAGGGTCACAGAGAGAGTGAGGGACACAGAGAGTGCGGGACACAGAGAGAGTGAGGGACACAGAGAGTGAGGGAAACAGAGAGAGCGAGGGACACAGAGAGAGTGAGGGACACAGAGAGAGCGAGGGACACAGAGAGCGAGGGACACAGAGAGAGTGAGGGACACAGAGAGTGAGGGACACAGAGAGTGATGAACACAGAGAGAGTGAGGGACACAGAGAGTGAGGGACACAGAGAGTGAGGGACAGATAGAGTGAGGGAAACAGAGAGAGTGAGGGACACAGTGAGTGAGGGACACAGAGAGTGAGGGACAGATAGAGTGAGCGACACAGAGAGTGAGGGACACAGAGAGTGAGGGACACAGAGAGTGAGGGACAGAGAGAGTGAGGGACACAGCTGGACACACTGAGAGTGGGGGACAGAGAGAGAGTGAGGGACACATAGAGAGTGAGGGACACAGAGAGCGAGGGACACAGAGAGAATGAGGGACACAGAGATTGAGGGACACAGAGAGTGACGGACAGAGATAGTGAGGGACACAGAGAGGGACACAGAGAGAGTGAGGGACACAGAGAGAGTGAGGGACACAGAGAGCGAGGGACACAGAGAGAGTGAGGGACACAAAGAGTGAGGGACAGAGAGAGTGAGGGACACAGAGAGAGTGAGGGACACAGAGAGCGAGGGACACAGAGAGCGAGGGACACAGAGAGTGAGGGACACAGAGAGGGACACAGAGAGAGTGAGGGACACAGTGAGTGAGGGACAGAGAGAGAGTGAGGGACACAGAGAGGGACACAGAGAGTGAGGGACACAGAGAGCGAGGGACACACAGAGAGCGCTAGGGACACAGAGAGCGCGAGGGACACAGAGAGTGAGGGACACAGAGAGTGAGGGACACAGAGAGAGTGAGGGAAACAGAGTGAGTGTGGGACACACAGAGAGCGAGGGACGCAGAGAGTGAGGGACACAGAGAACGAGGGACACAGAGAGTGAGGGACACAGAGAGCGAGGGACACAGAGAACGAGGGACACAGAGAGTGAGGGACACAGAGAGAGCGAGTGACACAGAGAGTGAGGGACACAGAGAACGAGGGACACAGAGAGAGTGAGGGACACAGAGTGTGAGGGAAACAGAGTGAGTGTGGGACACAGTGTGTGAGGGACACAGAGAACGAGGGACACAGAGAGTGAGGGACACAGAGAGAGTGAGGGACACAGAGAGTGAGGGACACAGAGAGAGCGAGGGACACAGAGAGTGAGGGACACAGAGGGAGTGTGGGGCAGATAGAGCGAGGGACACAGAGAGTGAGGGACTCAGAGAGTGAGGAACACAGAGAGTGAGGGACACAGAGAGTGAGGGACACAGAGAGTGAGGGTCACAGAGAGAGTGAGGGACACAGAGAGTGCGGGACACAGAGAGAGTGAGGGACACAGAGAGAGCGAGGGACACAGAGAGAGCGAGGGACACAGAGAGTGAGGGACACAGAGAGTGATGAACACAGAGAGAGTGAGGGACACAGAGAGAGTGAGGGACACAGTGAGTGAGGGACACAGAGAGTGAGGAACACAGAGAGTGAGGGACACAGAGAGTGAGGGACAGATAGAGTGAGGGACACAGAGGGAGTGAGGGACACAGTGAGTGAGGGACACAGAGAGTGAGGGACACAGAGTGTGAGGGACAGATAGAGTGAGCGACACAGAGAGTGAGGGACACAGAGAGTGAGGGACAGAGAGAGAGTGAGGGACACAGAGAGAGTGAGGGACACAGAGAGCGAGGGACACAGAGAGCGCGAGGGACACTGAGAGTGAAGGACACAGAGAGTGAGGGACACAGAGAGTGAGGGACACAGAGAGTGAGGGACAGAGAGAGTGAGGGACACAGAGGGACACAGGGAGAGTGAGGGACAGAGAGAGACTGAGGGACACATAGAGAGTGAGGGACACAGAGAGCGAGGGACAGAGATAGTGAGGGACACAGAGAGGGACACAGAGAGAGTGAGGGACACAGAGAGCGAGGGACACAGAGAGAGTGAGGGACACAAAGAGTGAGGGACAGAGAGAGTGAGGGACACAGAGAGAGTGAGGGACACAGAGAGAGTGAGGGACACAGAGAGCGAGGGACACAGAGAGAGTGACACAGAGAGCGAGGGACACATAGAGAGTGAGGGACACAGAGGGACACAGAGAGTGTGGGACACAGAGAGAGTGACACAGAGAGCGAGGGACACATAGAGAGTGAGGGACACAGAGAGTGAGGGACACAGTGAGTGAGGGACAGAGAGAGTGAAGGACACAGAGAGTGAGGGACACAGAGAGAGTGAGGGACACAGAGAGAGTGACGGACACAGAGAGTGAGGGACACAGAGAGAGTGAGGGACACAGAGAGAGTGAGGGACACAGTGAGTGAAGGACACAGAGAGTGAGGGACACAGAGAGTGAGGGACACAGAGAGTGAGGGACACAGAGAGTGAGGGACACAGAGAGTGACGGACAGAGATAGTGAGGGACACAGAGAGCGAGGGACACAGAGAGTGAGGGACACAGAGAGTGAGGGACACAGAGAGAGTGAGGGACACAGAGAGTGACGGACAGAGATAGTGAGGGACACAGAGAGGGACACAGAGAGAGTGAGGGACACAGAGAGTGAGGGACAGAGAGAGAGTGAGGGACACAGAGAGGGACACAGAGAGAGTGAGGGACACAGAGAGAGTGAGGGACACAGAGAGAGTGAGGGACACAGTGAGTGAGGGACACAGAGAGAGTGAGGGTCACAGAGAGAGTGAGGGACACACAGAGAGTGAGGGACACAGTGAGTGAGGGACACAGAGAGAGTGAGGGACAGAGAGAGAGTGAGGGACACAGAGAGAGTGAGGGACACACAGAGAGTGAGGGACACAGAGAGAGTGAGTGACACAGAGAGAGTGAGGGACACACAGAGAGTGAGGGACACAGTGAGTGAGGGACACAGAGAGAGTGAGGGACAGAGAGAGAGTGAGGGACACAGTGAGTGAGGGACAGAGAGAGAGTGAGGGACACAGAGAGGGACACAGAGAGAGTGAGGGACACAGAGAGAGTGAGGGACACAGAGAGCGAGGGACACAGAGAGAGTGAGGGACACAAAGAGTGAGGGACAGAGAGAGTGAGGGACACAGAGAGAGTGAGGGACACAGAGAGAGTGAGGGACACAGAGAGAGTGAGGGACACAGTGAGTGAGGGACAGAGAGAGTGAGGGACACAGAGAGAGTGAGGGACACAGAGAGAGTGAGGGACACAGTGAGTGAGGGACAGAGAGAGAGTGAGGGACACAGAGAGTGAGGGACACAGAGAGGGACACAGTGATTGAGGGACACAGTGATTGAGGGACACAGAGAGATTGAGGGACACGGAGAGTGAGGGACACAGAGAGCGAGGGACACAGAGAGTGAGGGACACAGAGAGTGAGGGACACAGAGAGACTGACCCGGAGGAAACCACGCAGACACAGGGAGAACATGCCGGGAATCGAACCCAGGACCCTGGAGCTGTGAAGCCACAGTGCTACCCACTGTGCTACCGTGCCGCGTAATGAGTCACACACACAACCTCCCACCCCACCCCAGACACACAAACACGTGGACAGACAAACACAAACTCACACACAGACACAAACTCAGACAGGCTGCGTCAATTCATCTTTCAAATGGAGCGAGATCCATTCTCCACCTTTAACTTGGAGAGGTGTATCTGGCCTGTGTGTGACCCAAGTCACACACTGACTCTGAACATCCTCACAGCAGCTTGGGGACAGACTTTTCTAAAGCACTTTTCATAACCTTTGGGTATCACAAACTGCTTCACAGGCAATGGAGCCCTTTTGAAATCTAGTCAGGAGTAATTTAGGAAATGGACCAGCTAATTTCAGAGAGACACACAGAAACAGGATGAGATTGTGCTGTACATGTTTCAGAGCTGTCACTGAGACACACACGAGATGTACAATATTAATTATTATTCTGAAGCATGTGATTAAATCAGCCCTGAGACTGAATTCCAGTGTTTCAGAGTAAAGCTCCATCTACACTGCCCATCAAACACTCACAACGCAAATACTGTCTGGGGTTAAATACAGAGTCAAGATCCCTCTGTCCTGTCCAAGGAATTTTTCATTGCAGATAGTTATTTTTATTTTTTGGAAAAGCAGAACTTAAATTGCACAGTCTCCCAGGGTGGACTCTTGTTCATTACAATCATGAGTTCAGCCCTCCACATTCAAACATGAAGTTTAAGCTCTGATTTCAAGTTGCTTTGTCACTTGTCTGAAGTATTTGAATAATAGGCCTTGGTTAATCAATCCTTCCTCACAGCACATGGAAGTTGTGAATCTTCAAGGCTGTCAGTCTAATGTAGTTAAGAAAAAACTGCTTCCTTTGATCCTCAATCCATTCCCCAACCCTAAAAAGATCTCACACCTTTCCACAATGCAGGAATATCTCCATCAAAACTTCTAATCAGTTCCCCATACACTTGTTAAACTTGCCTGCATGAAGTAAATTCCATTGACAGATTCCGAAAGCTGCACAGAAAAATGACTGGGTATTTTAAACTTTGAAACGGAACTATTTTAACTTGTCCATCAGTCCTATTAAACAGAAATGTTGTCCCTGTGGGCTGACAGTCTCTCAGCAAGATTGAAACATTGAGGGACCCCACGTCCTGCATTTGACAACATTTGTGGCACTTCCACAATCTACGAGACATTGCTGTCTGTATTGTGTGAATCCAGCTGTGAAACATCAATGAACAGAAAGCAGTTGCGGTTATCATACTGACCGTTTTAATTTAATCTAAATTGTTTCATTACAAATTCTAATCTCAGGAATTGACATCAGAGGATTTCAGTGAAAAACCCCATTGATCCTCACTGTCTAATAAAATGATGTTGTTGCCGATGACCCTGTATTGATTCAGGAATAAACTTTTCATCTCACAGTGTGAAAAATTCAAATTGAATCCCAATTTATAGAGCAGCTGACTGAAGAAATCTTTCTATGAGTAACATAGAATAAGATTGTCCCCATCAAAGACTCCCAAGACAGGTCCGTCCGGGGAAATTCTTGCTGGTTTTTACTCATTGTATAGAAAGCCTTCCTCGGGAGTCAGACGAATAGACAACCCAAACTAGTCACAAATTCTGGGACAATTAAATATTAACATAAAGACTGAAGTAAGGACAGGACATTGCTAGATCTGTTGCTGGGCCCTGAATTAACAGTACAATAGACAGGACAAATGCCTCTGGCCTCTCCTGTGAAGGCACATCAAAACATTCATGACAGAAAGTAAGGGGGTAGGTCTGTACGCACATCTCTGAGGAGATCTCAACCAATACTGTTTCTAATCATTTCCCAATAGTATTTGAACTCAGCGCTGGCTGAGGCCTGTTCTGCAGGCTTCACCCAGGGTGAGTTGTGTTTGGTTATTACCCTGACCGAGGTGTAATTTTAATATCTGAGGGATAGTGAGTGAGGGAGGGAGACAGAAATATAAATGAGTGAGGGACCGAGAGACAGAGAGAAACATAAGGGAAGGGGGGAATTGTCTCTCATCTTCTTTTAGCCTCTGGTTGAAAGCTGTACCATTTTTGTGTTTGAACATTGCTGAGAATTTATGCAAATGAAAAGTGGATCCTGGGATCTCGCTATCAAATAGTGTCAAATTTTTCCTGTCTTTCAGTTAACTTTCTCCCTCTTTTCCCCAGGAATTTGAATTTTGAAGACTGCAATGTGAGCAGGAATCTTTGGACAAGGGCTATTCTCCAGAGGACAAGTGGATGGACTGAGGCCTACTCCACAGGCCGCACTCACGTGAGTTGTCTCTTTATTGCCGCCCCGGCCTTGCACTTAGACACAAACACATTAACCCTTTGGTGGGTGACAAAGAGTAAATTAAAGATCTGCAATATGAAGCTGTCTAAATTTTGTTTATGAACCCAAAATAACAGGGTTCTTTTAAATCTGGGTGTCCCGAAAGAGAGGGAGGGGTTGGATTTCATTGTCTGAGCCCCGATCACTCTCTGTATAACCTGTTAGCTATTTTAAACGACACTCAACACTGCTGACTGCACCTTCTGGGATCTTTCTGTGTACCAATGGATTTTGTTTTAAAAAGGTTTTTCTCAGTTTTGAGAGGCAGTTTAACTCTTTCAGAGGATTGAAGG
Source organism: Scyliorhinus torazame (assembly GCF_047496885.1). Taxonomy (NCBI): domain Eukaryota; kingdom Metazoa; phylum Chordata; class Chondrichthyes; order Carcharhiniformes; family Scyliorhinidae; genus Scyliorhinus; species Scyliorhinus torazame. The sequence continues at coordinate 131,020 of NW_027307909.1, read as the reverse complement.
GAATTCTTTAGACTGGGTCCAATCCACACACACAGGATGAGGGGGGAGGAAGGGGTTTAGATCCAGGGGGGAATGGAGCTCGTAGCAGGAGTGAGGGGGGTGGGGGGGAGAGGAAAGACAGCATCCCGCCTGGTTAGGTTCACATTGCTGCTGCATGTGGGATCTTACTGTGCAATCAATACTGCTGTCAGTTTGTACAGTGCAACAATGGTGTAGAAACAGAGAGAAAGAGAGAGATAGAGAAATCCACAATGTGAAACTCTGAACTCAACAATGAAAGTGTTATCATTTTTGGGATCTCCCTGTGCACAAGTTGCCTGCAGAATTCACAAAATTAACGATAGTGGGGTCACTTTTAAAATGTATCCATTGACTGTAAAGTAATCTCGATGGCGCGGAATTAAAGTCCCTTAACTTGGAGCGGGTATAATTCTGGAATGAAGCCTGTATTTTAGGCCAAGACATAAATATGAGGGTGAAATGAAATCCGCAGGGGGCCATTTGAATTCAGTTTGCTGTGGTTGTGATTGTTAGATTCCTGAGTGTGACCCTCTCTCTCTCTTTCTCTCTCTCTCTCCTTCCCAACGACTGGGATGAAAATGAGAGAGAGATAGAAGTACAGAAAGAGTGTGGGACTGGGGGGTGATGGAGAGTAGAGAGAGGGAGAAAGACAGAGAGGGAGGTAGTGAAAAAGAGAGGCTTTCTCTCCCTTTCTGCCTTCTTTCCATTCTTGCCTCTCTCTCTCTCTGTCTCTCCAGCATTCTGCCGCTATCTGTCCATCTCTCTCCAGCTTTTTAGTGTCTCTTTAAACCTTTAATCAATGAAACCGTCCCACAAACTGCAATGGGGAGTCTCATCACATCTTTCTTGGGAAATAAATAGAAATAAATGCTGGGAGGGTGATTGTAAAAAGTCTCCGGACGGACCAGGCAGCTGGTTTCCCAGTTTAAAGAGGGAAGTGTAACTTTCTGGGGACAGTGGATGTGTCTCCAGTCTCACAATACCCGTGGTATTCAGGGGTGGGGGTATTTTTTTGGGGGGAGGGGGGGGGAAAGAGATGGAAGAAAGAATATAGCAGGCAAGGGAAGGAATATTTCTCTCCCCCATCCCCCCCGCTCACCTGCCTGCCCCACCCTGTCAGGATCACATTGCTGGTTGTGGGATCCTGCTGTGCGTCAGTGGCCTGCAGCCTTTGCTGAACTGTCAACTTAGAGACCACGCACAATTTAAAATTAAACTGGCTCACTGAATGTGCAGCAGTCGGGAATGGGTCTGAAATGAATAGGCCTTGATTTGGGAAAAGAATAGAAATAAATGCTGGGAGGGCGATTTAAAAAAGTCCCCTCACGGACCGGGCAGTGGGTTTCCCAGTTTAAAGAGGGGAGTTTAACTTTCTGAGGGCGGATGTGTCTCCAGACTCGGAATACCCGTGCTGTTCAGGAGTTGGGGTGGTGGCGAGGGGAGATGGAAGAAAGAATATAGCAGTCACGGGAAGGAACATGTCCCCCACCCCCTGCTCACCTGCCTGTCCCACCGTGACAGGATCACATTGCTGTGTGTGGGATCCTGCTGTGCACCAATGGCCTGCAGCCTTTCCTGAACTGTCAACTTAGTGACCACGCACAATTTAAAATTAAACTGGCTCACTGAGTGTGCAGCAGTCGGGAGGGGGTGAGGGAGTAAGTCTGAAATGAATAGGCCGCAGCCTGGGTACAGGTTTGTCCTCAATGGTGGTGTTTGTGTTTTCGACAGAGCGGTGGGGTTGGAAGGATTTCTGAGGGGGGGGTAATGGAGTTAAATATCCCTGTCTCTGTCCCTCCAGCTTTCTGTCTCTCCCTTTCCAGTCATTTATTTGTATATTGAATCTTCTAATAAATGGGTTTGAGAATCCCAAGGTGATTTGTGGTTATGTTAATTGGGGGGGTTTGGTTGGTTAAGGGGGAGGGGAGGTCAGTGGGGGTCCCCTGTCCCTCTCGCTCCCTCGTGCTCTGTCCGGGAAGTTTCGGGACTGAGTTGCTGATGCTGAGGAATGTTCTGTTTAACTGGGGGCGGAGGCGAGGAGGGTGGATGGGTGGGGGTGGGGTGGTGCGGGGGGGGCAGGGGGGGGTTTGCACTTTGTCCCTGCGGCTTAATGCAGCCTCTCTGACTAGGCCTCAATTTTGCACCCTGCAAAGAATCTAGGGTTTAGTGGATGTGGGGAAGCATTTTGAATGGAGTTTCTTGAGGACTTGACTGAGTAGTTCTCTCTCTCTCTCTCTATCTCTGCCTGTCTGTATTCCACCGTGTGAAAATGCGAGAGTGAGAGAGAGGGAGAGAGAGGCGTGGACACACATTTCCCACTCACTTCAACCCCAATCCTCACTTAAAAATCGCTTTGTATCTGGCCATACCCAGGTTTGTGTGGGATCCTGCTGTGTACACATGCTCTGCCCTCCCCCCCTCTCCCCTCCACCTTAAAGTCCTCACACCGCCACAATGTCCAGAAATAGATTGAGGGAAAGGAGGAGGGTGGGGCTAGAGGGAGAGAAAAACCTTTAATTGACTGACTGAGAGGAGGTGAAGAGGATGGATCTCTGGAATTACAAATATTAAACATGTCCAGTGTGGTGGGACATGTATTACAAATGGGAAGACAGGAACCTTTCAGAGGATATTCCCTCTGGGCAGCATGTTGGCACAGTGGTTAGCACAGTTGCTTCACAGCTCCAGGGTCCCAGGTTCGATCCCCGGCTGGGTCACTGTCTGTGCGGAGTCTGCACGTTCTCCCCGTGTCTGCGTGGGTTTCCTCCGGGTGCTCCGGTTTCCTCCCACAGTCCAAAGATGTGCGGGTGAGGTGGATTGGCTGCTCTAAATTGCCCTTAGTGTCCAAAAAGATTAAGTGGAGTTACTGGGTTATGGGGATAAAGGGGGATAGGCTGGAGGTGTGGGGCTTGGGTAGGGTGCTCTTTCCAAGGGCCGGGGCAGACTCGATGGGCCGAATGGCCTCCTGCTGCACTGTAAATTCTATGATTTCAATCCGGCCCTCACAGAGGGGCTGGAATGAAAAAGGCTGCGATTGGGGTGGCGGGGGGCAGTTTAATCTCCCAATCGCACAGTGCCCGTGTTTTACTGTAGTTAATGTCACGGTTCCTTGTGAAAGTCCAATCAAACAGTTGTGGGCACACCCAGATTTGGGAAGAAACAGAAACCAATGCTGGGAGGTATGGAATGCTCGGAGGGCGGTTTGAAAAAGTCTCTCAAGGTCTGGGGCAGCTGGTTTCATTGCTCTCTGTGGGATCCTGCTGTGCGTCAGTGACCTGGGGCCTTTCCTGAACTGCAACTGGTAACCACCCAATTAAACAAAGCAACTCAGCTTCACTGAGTCTGAAGCAGTCGGGAGGGGGTGAGGGAGTGGGTCTGAAATGAATAGGCCGCAGCCTGGGTAAAGATTTGTCCTCAATCCCAGTGGTGTTTGTGTTTTAGACAGGGCGGTGGCATTGGAAGGATTTCTGAGGGGGTTTTGTGGTGAAATATCCCTGTCTCTGTCCCTCCAGCTTTCTATATCTCTCTCTTTCCAATCTCTCTCTCTTTCCAATCTCTTTCTCTTTCCAATCTCTCCCTCTTTCCAATCTCTCCCTCTTTCCAGCCATTTCTTTCTATATTTATCTTGCAATAAATGTAAAAGAAAACCCCAATGTGATTTGTCGAGAGGTAAGAACATAGAACATAGAACATAGAACAATACAGCGCAGTACAGGCCCTTCGGCCCACGATGTTGCACCGAAACGAAAGCCAGCTAACCTACACTGTGCCATTATCATCCATATGTTTATCCAATAAACTTTTAAATGCCCTCAATGTTGGCGAGTTCACTACTGTAGCAGGTAGGGCATTCCACGGCCTCACTACTCTTTGTGTAAAGAACCTACCTCTGACCTCTGTCCTATATCTATTACCCCTCAGTTTAAAGTTATGTCCCCTCGTGCCAGCCATTTCCATCTGCGGGAGAAGGCTCTCACTGTCCACCCTATCTAACCCCCTGATCATTTTATATGCCTCTATTAAGTCTCCTCTTAACCTTCTTCTCTCCAACGAAAACAACCTCAAGTCCATCAGCCTTTCCTCATAAGATTTTCCCTCCATACCAGGCAACATCCTGGTAAATCTCCTCTGCACCCGCTCCAAAGCCTCCACGTCCTTCCTATAATGCGGTGACCAGAACTGTACACAACACTTCAAATGCGGCCGTACCAGAGTTTAGTACAGCTGCAACATGACCTCCTCACTCCGGAACTCAATCCCTCGACCAATAAAGGCCAACACTCCATAGGTCTTCTTCACAACCCTATCAACCTGGGTGGCAACTTTCAGGGATCGATGTACATGGACACCTAGATCGCTCTGCTCATCCACACTTCCAAGAACTTTACCATTAGCCAAATATTCCGTATTCCTGTTATTCCTTCCAAAGTGAATCACCTCACACTTCTCTCCATTAAACTCCATTTGCCACCTCTCAGCCCAGCTCTGCAGCTTATCTATGTCCCTCTGTAACCTGCTACATCCTTCCACACTGTTGACAACACCACCGACTTTAGTGTCATCTGTAAATTTACTCACCCACCCTTCTGCGCCCTCCTCTAGGTCATTGATAAAAATGACAAACAGCAACGGCCCCAGAACAGATCCTTGTGGTACTCCACTTGTAACTGAACTCCATTCTGAACATTTCCCATCAACCACCACCCTCTGTCTTCTTTCAGCGAGCCAATTTCTGATCCACATCTCTAAATCACCCTCAATCCCCAGCCTTCGTATTTTATGCAATAGCCTACCGTGGGTAACCTTATCAAACGCTTTACTGAAATCCATATACACCACATCAACTGCTCTACCCTCATCTACCTGATCAGTCACCTTCTCAAAGAACTCAATAAGGTTTGTGAGGCATGACCTACCCTTCACAAAGCCATGCTGACTATCCCTGATCATATTATTCCTATCTAGATGATTATAAATCTTGTCTCTTATAATCCCCTCCAAGACTTTACCCACTACATACGTGGGGCTCACCGGTCTATAGTTGCCGGGGTTGTCTCTGCTCCCCTTTTTGAACAAAGGGACCACATTTGCTGTCCTCCAGTCCTCTGGCACTATTCCTGTAGCCAATGATGACATAAAAATCAAAGCCAAAGGTCCAGCAATCTCTTCCCTGGCTTCCCAGAGAATCCTAGGATAAATCCCATCAGGCCCCGGGGACTTATCTATTTTCAGCCTGTCCAGAATTGCCAACACCTCTTCCCTACGTACCTCAATGCCATCTATTCTAACAGCCTGGGTCTCAGCATTCTCCTCCACAAAATTATTTTTTTCCTGAGTGAATACTGATGAAAAATATTCATTTAGTATCTCGCCTATCTCTTCAGACTCCACACACAACTTCCCATCCCTGTCCTTGACTGGTCCCACTCTTACCCTAGTCATTTGTTTATTCCTGACATACCTATAGAAAACTTTTGGGTTTTCCTTGATCCTACCTGCCAAATACTTCTCATGTCCCCTCCTTGCTCATCTTAGCTCTCTCTTTAGATCCTGCCTCGCTACCTTGTAACTATCCATCGCCCCAACTGAAACTTCACACTTCATCTTCGCATAGGCCGCCTTCTTCCTCTTAACAAGAGATTCCACTTCTTTGGTAAACCACGGTTCCCTCGCTCGATGCCTTCCTCCCTGCCTGACCGGTATGTACTTATCAAGAACACGCAGTAGCTGTTCCTTGAACAAGCTCCACTTATCCAGTGTGCCCAACACTTGCAGCCTACTTCTCCAACCTATCCCCCCAAGTCACGTCTAATGGCATCATAATTGCCCTTCCCCCAGCTATAACTCTTGCCCTGCGGTGTATACTTATCCCTTTCCATCACTAACGTAAACGTCACCGAATTGTGGTCACTGTCCCCAAAGTGCTCTCCTACCTCCAAATCCAACACCTGGCCAGGTTCATTACCCAAAACCAAATCCAACGTGGCCTCGCCTCTTGTTGGCCTGTCAACATATTGTGTCAGGAAACCCTCCTGCACACACTGTCCAAAAAACGACCCATCTAATGGCCTCGAACTATATCTTTTCCAGTCAATATTTGGAAAGTTAAAGTCTCCCATAATAACTACCCTGTTACTTTCACTCTTATCCAGGATCATCCTCGCCATCCTTTCCTCGACATCCCTAGAACTATTTGGAGGCCTATTGAAAACTCCCAACAGGGTGACCTCTCCTTTCCTGTTTCTAACCTCAGCCCATACTACCTCGGAAGAAGAGTCCCCATCTAGCATCCTCTCCGCCACCGTGATACTGCACTTGACTAGCAGCGCCACACCTCCCCCTCTTTTGCCTCCTTCTCTGAGCTTACAAAAACACCTAAACCCCGGAACCTGCAACAGCCATTCCTGTCCCTGCTCTATCCATGTCTCCGAAATGGCCACAACATCGAAGTCCCAGGTACCAACCCATGCTGCCAGTTCCCCTACCTCATTTTGTATACTCCTGGCGTTGAAGTAGACACACTTCAAACCACCTACCTGAACACTGGCCCCCTCCTGCGACGTCAAATCTGTGCTCCTGACCTCTATACTCTCATTCTCTCTTACCCTAAAACTCCAATCCAGGTTCCCATGCCCCTGCTGCATTAGTTTAAACCCCCCACAAAGAGCATTAACAAATCTCCCCCCCAGGTAAGAGAGGGGGAAAGAGAAAGACAGAGAGGGAGGGTGGAGGGAGAGCGAGAGAAAAAGAGAGGGGGTGAGAGAAAGACAGAGATATTGTGGAAAAGAGAGGGTCTGGGGGTGGGGGTCTGCTGTGTGCAGTCACGGCCCAGTTACATGTATAAGAAAGTGCGATTTTACACAAGCTATAATCCTGAGACGGTCGATTTGAAAATGTCTCCAGAGGGAGAGAACCCCTGAGAGAGAGAAAGAGAGACAGATCTGAGTGGGTGTGGGGGAAAATCCCTGTTTCTCTCGTCCCCACTCCATCCGTCCGACTGTCCGTCCATCCATCCATAGCCTTACTCTGTAACTCACACCGTGCTGTACCTGTCCTGGGAATGTTTGATGGGGACAGTGTAGAGGAGGCTTTACTCTGTATCTAACCCCGTACTGTACATCTCTCCTGGGAGTGTTTGATGGGGACAGTGAAGAGGGAGCTTTACTCTGTAACTCACACCCTGCTGTACCTGTCCTGGGAGTGTTTGATGGGAACAGTGTAGAGGGAGCTTTACTCTGTATCTAACCCCGTGCTGTACCTGTCCTGGGAGTGTTAGATGGGGACAGTGTAGAGGGAGCTTTACTCTGTATCTAACCCCGTGCTGTACCTGTCCTGGGAGTGTTAGATGGGGACAGTGTAGAGGGAGCTTTACTCCATATCTAACCCCGTGCTGTACCTGTCCTGGGAGTGTTTGATGGGAACAGTGTAGAGGAAGATTTACTCTGTATCTAACCCCGTGCTGTACCTGTCCTGGGAGTGTTTGATGGGGACAGTGTAGAAGGAGCTTTACTCTGTATATAATCCAGTGCTGTACCTGTCCTGGAAGTGTTTGATGGGGACAGTGTAGAGAGAGCTTTACTCTGTATCTAGCCTGTGCTGTACCTGTCCTGGGCGTGTTTGATGGGAACAGTATAGAGGGAGCTTTACTCTGTATCTAACCCCATGCTGTACCTGTCCTGGGAGTGTTTGATGGGAACAGTGTAGAGGGAGCTTTACTCTGTATCTAACCCCGTGCTGTACCTGTCCTGGGAGTGTTTGATGGGGACAGTGTAGAGGGAGCTTTACTCTGTAACTCACACCGTGCTGTACCTGTCAACAAAGAACAAAGAACAAAGAAATGTACAGCACAGGAACAGGCCCTTCGGCCCTCCAAGCCCGTGCCGACCATACTGCCCGACTAAACTACAATCTTCTACACTTCCTGGGTCCGTATCCTTCTATTCCCATCCTATTCATATATTTGTCAAGATGCCCCTTAAATGTCCCTATCGTCCCTGCCTCCACTACCTCCTCCGGTAGTGAGTTCCAGGCACCCACTACCCTCTGCGTAAAAAACTTGCCTCGTACATCTACTCTAAACTTTGCCCCTCTCACCTTAAACCTATGCCCCCTAGTAATTGACCCCTCTACCCTGGGGAAAAGCCTCTGACTATCCACTCTGTCTATGCCCCTCATAATTTTGTATACCTCTATCAGGTCGCCCCTCAACCTCCTTCGTTCCAGTGAGAACAAACCGAGTTTATTCAATCGCTCCTCATAGCTTATGCCCTCCATACCAGGCAACATTCTGGTAAATCTCTTCTGCACCCTCTCTAAAGCCTCCACATCCTTCTGGTAGTGTGGCGACCAGAATTGAACACTATACTCCAAGTGTGGCCTAACTAAGGTTCTATACAGCTGCAACATGACTTGCCAATTCTTATACTCAATGCCCCGGCCAATGAAGGCAAGCATGCCGTATGCCTTCTTGACTACCTTCTCCACCTGTGTAGCCCCTTTCAGTGATCTGTGGACCTGTACTCCTAGATCTCTTTGACTTTCAATACTCTTGAGGGTTCTACCATTCACTGTATATTCCCTACCTGCATTAGCCCTTCCAAAATGCATTACCTCACATTTGTCCAGGTTAAACTCCATCTGCCATCTCTCCGCCCAAGTCTCCAGACAATCTAAATCCTGCTGTATCCTCAGACAGTCCTCATCGCTATCCGCAATTCCACCAACCTTTGTGTCGTCTGCAAACTTACTAATCAGACCAGTTACATTTTCCTCCAAATCATTTATATATACTACAAAGAGCAAAGGTCCCAGCACTGATCCCTGTGGAACACCACTGGTCACAGCCCTCCAATTAGAAAAGCATCCCTCCATTGCTACCCTCTGCCTTCTATGGCCTAGCCAGTTCTGTATCCACCTTGCCAGTTCACCCCTGATCCCGTGTGACTTCACCTTTTGTACTAGTCTACCATGAGGGACCTTGTCAAAGGCCTTACTGAAGTCCATATAGACAACATCTACTGCCCTACCTGCATCAATCATCTTAGTGACCTCCTCGAAAAACTCTATCAAGTTAGTGAGACACGACCTTCCCTTCACAAAACCGTGCTGCCTCTCACTAATACGTCCATTTGCTTCCAAATGGGAGTAGATCCTGTCTCGAAGAATTCTCTCCAGTAATTTCCCTACCACTGAAGTAAGGCTCACCGGCCTGTAGTTCCCGGGATTATCCCTGCCACCCTTCTTAAACAGAGGAACAACATTGGCTATTCTCCAGTCCTCCGGGACATCCCCTGAAGACAGCGAGGATCCAAAGATTTCTGTCAAGGCCTCAGCAATTTCCTCTCCAGCCTCCTTCAGTATTCTGGGGTAGATCCCATCCGGCCCTGGGGACTTATCTACCTTAATATTTTTTAAGACACCCAACACCTCGTCTTTTTGGATCACAATGTGACCCAGGCTATCTACACCCCCTTCTCCAGACTCAACATCTACCAATTCCTTCTCTTTGGTGAATACTGATGCAAAGTATTCATTTAGTACCTCGCCCATTTCCTCTGGCTCCACACATAGATTCCCTTGCCTATCCTTCAGTGGGCCAACCCTTTCCCTGGCTACCCTCTTACTTTTTATGTAAGTGTAAAAAGCCTTGGGATTTTCCTTAACCCTATTTGCCAATGCCTTTTCATGACCCCTTCTAGCCCTCCTGACTCCTTGCTTAAGTTCCTTCCTACTTTCCTTATATGCCACACAGGCTTCGTCTGTTCCCAGCCTTTTAGCCCTGACAAATGCCTCCTTTTTCTTTTTGACGAGGCCTACAATATCACTCGTCATCCAAGGTTCCCGAAAATTGCCGTATTTATCTTTCTTCCTCACAGGAACATGCCTGTCCTGTATTCCTTTCAACTGACACTTGAAAGCCTCCCACATGTCAGATGTTGATTTGCCCTCAAACATCCGCCCCCAATCTATGTTCTTCAGTTCCCGCCTAATATTGTTATAATTAGCTTTCCCCCAATTTAGCACATTCATCCTCGGACCACTCTTATCCTTGTCCACCAGTACTTTAAAACTTACTGAATTGTGGTCACTGTTACCGAAATGCTCCCCTACTGTCCTGGGAGTGTTTGATGGGAACAGTGTAGAGGGAGCTTTACTCTGTATCTAGCCCAGTGCTGTTCCTGTCCTGGGTGTGTTTGATGGGGACAGTGTAGAGGGAGCTTTACTCTGTAACTCACACCGTGCTGTACCTGTCCTGGGAGTATTTGATGGAAACAGTGTAGAGGGAGCTTTACTCTGTATCTGACCCTGTGCTGTACCTGTCCTGGGAGTGTTTGATGGGGACAGTGTAGAGGGAGCTTTACTCTGTATATAATCCAGTGCTGTACCTGTCCTGGAAGTGTTTGATGGGGACAGTGTAGAGAGAGCTTTACTCTGTATCTAGCCTGTGCTGTACCTGTCCTGGGCGTGTTTGATGGGAACAGTATAGAGGGAGCTTTACTCTGTATCTAACCCCGTGCTGTACCTGTCCTGGGAGTGTTAGATGGGGACAGTGTAGAGGGAGCTTTACTCCGTATCTAACCCCGTGCTGTAACTGTCCTGGGAGTGTTTGATGGGAACAGTGTAGAGGGAGCTTTACTCTGTATCTAACCCCGTGCTGTACCTGACCTGGGAGTGTTTGATGGGGACAGTGTAGAGAGAGCTTTACTCTGTATCTAGCCTGTGCTGTACCTGTCGTGGGTGTGTTTGATGGGAACAGTATAGAGGGAGCTTTACTCTGTATCTAACCCCATGCTGGACCTGTCCTGGGAGTGTTTGATGGGAACAGTGTAGAGGGAGCTTTACTCTGTATCTAACCCCGTGCTGTACCTGTCCTGGGAGTGTTTGATGGGGACAGTGTAGAGGGAGCTTTACTCTGTAACTCACACCGTGCTGTACCTGTCCTGGGAGTGTTTGATGGGAACAGTGTAGAGGGAGCTTTACTCTGTATCTAGCCCAGTGCTGTTCCTGTCCTGGGTGTGTTTGATGGGGACAGTGTAGAGGGAGCTTTACTCTGTAACTCACACCGTGCTGTACCTGTCCTGGGAGTATTTGATGGAAACAGTGTAGAGGGAGCTTTACTCTGTATCTGACCCTGTGCTGTACCTGTCCTGGGAGTGTTTGATGGGGACAGTGTAGAGGGAACTTTACTCTGTATCTAGCCCAGTGATACAGAGTAAAGCTCACTCTACACTGTCCATCCATCCATTCATCCATCCATCCATCCATTCATCCATCCATCCATCCAGCCATCCATCCATTCATCCAACCATCCATCCATCCATCCAACCATCCAATGCTGGGAGATATGGAATGCTCGGAGGGCGGTTTGAAAATGTCTCCCAAGGTCTGGGGCAGCTGGTTTCATTGCTCTCTGTGGGATCCTGCTGTGCGTCAGTGACCTGGGGCCTTTCCTGAACTGCAACTGGTAACCACCCAATTAAACAAAGCAACTCAGCTTCACTGAGTCTGAAGCAGTCGGGAGGGGGTGAGGGAGTGGGTCTGAAATGAATAGGCCGCAGCCTGGGTAAAGATTTGACCTCAATCCCAGTGGTGTTTGTGTTTTAGACAGGGCGGTGGCATAGGAAGGATTTCTGAGGGGGTTTTGTGGTGAAATATCCCTGTCTCTGTCCCTCCAGCTTTCTATATCTCTCTCTTTCCAATCTCTCTCTCTTTCCAATCTCTTTCTCTTTCCAATCTCTCTCTCTTTCCAATCTCTCCCTCTTTCCCATCTCTCCCTCTTTCCAATCTCTCTCTCTTTCCAATCTCTCCCTCTTTCCCATCTCTCCCTCTTTCCAATCTCTCCCTCTTTCCAATCTCTCCCTCTTTCCCATCTCTCCCTCTTTCCCATCTCTCCCTCCTTCCAATCTCTCCCTCTTTCCAATCTCTCCCTCTTTCCAACCTCTCCCTCTTTCCCATCTCTCTCTCTTTCCAATCTCTCTCTCTTTCCCATCTCTATCTCTTTCCAATCTCTCTCTCTTTCCAATCTCTCCCTCTTTCCAATCTCTCCCTCCTTCCCAATCTCTCCCTCTTTCCAATCTCTCCCTCTTTCCAATCTCTCCCTCCTTCCCAATCTCTCTCTCTTTCCAATCTCTCCCTCTTTCCAATCTCTCTCTCTTTCTATCTCTCCCTATTTCCCATCTCTCTCTCTTTCCAATCTCTCCCTCTTTCCAATCTCTCCCTCTTTCCCATCTCTCCCTCCTTCCAATCTCTCCCTCTTTCCAATCTCTCCCTCTTTCCCATCTCTCTCTCTTTCCAATCTCTCCCTCTTTCCAATCTCTCTCTCTTTCTATCTCTCTCTCTTTCAAATCTCTCTCTCTTTCCAATCTCTCCCTCTTTCCAATCTCTCCCTCTTTCCCATCTCTCCCTCTTTCCCATCTCTCCCTCCTTCCCAATCTCTCTCTCTTTCCAATCTCTCCCTCTTTCCAATCTCTCCCTCTTTCCAATCTCTCCCTCTTTCCCATCTCTCTCTCTTTCCAATCTCTCCCTCTTTCCAATCTCTCTCTCTTTCTATCTCTCTCTCTTTCCAATCACTCTCTCTTTCCAATCTCTCCCTCCTTCCAATCTCTCCCTCTTTCCAATCTCTCTCTCTTTCCAATCTCTCCCTCATTCCCATCTCTCCCTCTTTCCAATCTCTCTCTCTTTCCAATCTCTCTCTCTTTCCAATCTCTCTCTTTCCAATCTCTCTCTCTTTCCAATCTCTCTCTTTCCCATCTCGCCCTCTTTCCAATCTCTCCCTCCTTCCCAATCTCGCCCTCTTTCCCATCTCTCTCTCTTTCCAATCTCTCTCTCTTTCCAATCTCTCTCTCTTTCCAATCTCTCTCTTTCCAATCTCTCCCTCTTTCCAATCTCTCTCTCTTTCCAATCTCTCTCTCTTTCCAATCTCTCTCTCTTTCCAATCTCTCTCTTTCCAATCTCTCCCTCTTTCCAATCTCTCTGTCTTTCCAATCTCTCCCTCTTTCCAATCTCTCCCTCTTTCCAATCTCTCCCTCATTCCAATCTCTCCCTCTTTCCAATCTCTCTCTCTTTCCAATCTCTCCCTCTTTCCCACCTCTCTCGCTTTCCAATCTCTCCCTCTTTCCAATCTCTCCCTCTTTCCCATCTCTCTCTCTTTCCAATCTCTCTCTTTCCAATCTCTCCCTCTTTCCAATCTTTCTCTCTTTCCAATCTCTCCCTCTTTCCCATCTCTCTCTCTTTCCAATCTCTCCCACTTTCCAATCTCTCCCTCTTTCCAATCTCTCCCTCATTCCAATCTCTCCCTCTTTCCAATCTCTCTCTCTTTCCAATCTCTCCCTCTTTCCCATCTCTCTCTCTTTCCAATCTCTCCCTCTTTCCAATCTCTCCCTCTTTCCCATCTCACTCTTTCCAATCTCTCTCTTTCCAATCTCTCCCTCTTTCCAACCTCTCTCTCTTTCCAATCTCTCCCTCTTTCCCATCTCTCTCTCTTTCCCATCTCTCTCTCTTTCCAATCTCTCCCTCTTTCCAATCTCTCCCTCTTTCCCATCTCTCCCTCTTTCCAATCTCTCCCTCTTTCCCATCTCTCTCTCTTTCCCATCTCTCTCTCTTTCCAATCTCTCCCTCTTTCCAATCTCTCCCTCTTTCCCATCTCTCTCTCTTTCCCATCTCTCTCTCTTTCCAATCTCTCCCTCTTTCCCATCTCTCTCTCTTTCCAATCTCTCCCTCTTTCCAATCTCTCCCTCCTTCCCAATCTCTCCCTCTTTCCAATCTCTCCCTCTTTCCAATCTCTCCCTCTTTCCCATCTCTCCCTCTTTCCCAATCTCTCCCTCTTTCCAATCTCTCTCTCTTTCCCATCTCTCCCTCTTTCCAATCTCTCCCTCTTTCCAATCTCTCTCTCTTTCCAATCTCTCTCTCTTTCTATCTCTCTCTCTTTCCAATCTCTCTCTCTTTCCCATCTCTCCCTCCTTCCAATCTCTCCCTCATTCCAATCTCTCCCTCTTTCCCATCTCTCTCTCTTTCCAATCTCTCTCTCTTTCCAATCTCTCTCTTTCCAATCTCTCCCTCTTCCAATCTCTCCCTCTTTCCAATCTCTCTCTCTTTCCAATCTCTCTCTTTCCCATCTCTCCCTCTTTCCCATCTCTCCCTCTTTCCCATCTCTCTCTCTTTCCAATCTCTCCCTCTTTCCAATCTCTCTCTCTTTCTATCTCTCCCTCTTTCCCATCTCTCTCTCTTTCCAATCTCTCTCTCTTTCCAATCTCTCTCTTTCCAATCTCTCCCTCTTTCCCATCTCTCCCTCTTTCCAATCTCTCCCTCTTTCAAATCTCTCTCTCTTTCCAATCTATCCCTCTTTCCCATCTCTCCCTCTTTCCCATCTCTCTCTCTTTCCAATCTCTCCCTCTTTCCAATCTCTCTCTCTTTCCAATCTCTCCCTCTTTCCCATCTCTCCCTCTTTCCCATCTCTCTCTCTTTCCAATCTCTCCCTCTTTCCAATCTCTCTCTCTTTCCCATCTCTCTCTCTTTCCAATCTCTCCCTCTTTCCCATCTCTCCCTCTTTCCAATCTCTCCCTCTTTCCAATCTCTCTCTCTTTCCAATCTCTCCCTCTTTCCAATCTCTCTCTCTTTCCAATCTCTCCCTCTTTCCAATCTCTCCCTCTTTCCCATCTCTCTCTCTTTCCCAATCTCTCCCTCTTTCCAATCTCTCTCTCTTTCCCATCTCTCTCTCTTTCCAATCTCTCCCTCTTTCCAATCTCTCCCTCTTTCCCATCTCTCCCTCTTTCCCATCTCTCCCTCTTTCCAATCTCTCTCTCTTTCCAATCTCTCCCTCTTTCCCATCTCTCTCTCTTTCCCATCTCTCCCTCTTTCCCATCTCTCTCTCTTTCCAATCTCTCCCTCTTTCCAATCTCTCCCTCTTTCCCATCCCTCCCTCTTTCCCATCTCTCTCTCTTTCCCATCTCTCCCTCTTTCCCATCTCTCTCTCTTTCCAATCTCTCTCTCTTTCCAATCTCTCCCTCTTTCCCATCTCTCCCTCTTTCCCATCTCTCCCTCTTTCCAATCTCTCTCTCTTTCCAATCTCTCTCTCTTTCCCAATCTCTCCCTCTTTCCCATCTCTCTCTCTTTCCCATCTCTCCCTCTTTCCCATCTCTCTCTCTTTCCAATCTCTCCCTCTTTCCAATCTCTCCCTCTTTCCCATCTCTCCCTCTTTCCAATCTCTCTCTCTTTCCCATCTCTCTCTCTTTCCAATCTCTCCCTCTTTCCAATCTCTCCCTCTTTGCCATCTCTCTTTTTCCAATCTCTCTCTCTTTCCAATCTCTCCCTCTTTCCCATCTCTCTCTCTTTCCAATCTCTCCCTCTTTCCAATCTCTCCCTCTTTCCAATCTCTCTCTCTTTCCAATCTCTCTCTCTTTCCAATCTCTTCCTCTTTCCAATCTCTCTCTCTTTCCAATCTCTCTCTCTTTCCCATCTCTCCCTCCTTCCAGACATTTCTTTCTATATTGATCTTGTAATAAATGTAAAAGAAAACCCCAATGTGATTTGTCGAGAGGTAAGAGAGAGGGAAAGAGAAAGAGAGGGAGGGTGGAGGGAGAGCGAGAGAAAAAGAGAGGGTGTGTGAGAAAGACAGAGATATTGTGGAAAAGAGAGTGTCTGGGGGTGGGGGTCCGCTGTGTGCAGTCACGGCCCAGTTACATGTGTTAGAAAGTGCGATTTTACACAAGCTATAATCCTGAGACGGTCGATTTGATGGGGACAGTGTAGACGGAGTTTTACTCTGTTTCTAACCCCGTACTGTACCTGTCCTGGATGTGTTGATGGGGTCAGTGTAGAGAGAGCTTTACTCTGTATCTAGACTGTGCTGTACCTGTTGTGGAAATGTTTGATGGGGACAGTGTTGAATGAGCTTTACTCTGTATATAATCCAGTGCTGTACCTGTCCTGGAAGTGTTTGATGGGGACAGTGTAGAGGGAGCTTTACTCTGTATCTAGCCTGTGCTGTACCTGTCCTGGAAGTGTTTGATGGGGACAGTGTAGAGAGAGCTTTACTCTGTATCTAGCCTGTGCTGTACCTGTCGTGGAAATGTTGATGGGGACAGTGTAGAAGGAGCTTCACTCTGTCGGACATGGGGAATCTTTGTTATACTATTCCAGAGGGCTGTGGAAGCTCAATCATTGAGCATGTTCCAGACACAAGTCGACTGTGTGTAGTAACATAGCAATGAGTGTGTGAGTGTGCGTGAGTCTGGGCTTGCCAAGATCTGTTTGAATGGTGGGTCCTGTTCGATGGGCTGAATGGAGAGCATCTGCCCCTATGTTCCTTTGAGACTTAAATTCAAACACACACACTCACAGATACACACACGAGCACACACACGCATGCACACACACAGAGGTTTACTGAATATCTTAGTCATTTAAGACAATTTGACAGAATGCTACACATCCTAGTTTGCCAACGACACCAAACATTAGACAGCATTGTAAGCAGTAGAGCTGGGAACATCAAATTGCAGAGAGATATGAATGTTTTGTAAGTGGACACAACTGGTGGACGTGTTTCAGTGTAGGGAAATATAAGATGCTGTACTTTTGACTTGGAATGGATAGAACCGTGTTCTTTCTAAATGATGAGAAGCTGGAAACAGTGGAAGTTCAAAACGTGCAACATTTCTGTGTGATAGGATTGAGGCATCAGTTAAAATAGTTCTGTTTCAAAATTTAATATAACCTGTGTCTTCTGTGGCAGCTTTCGGAATCTCTCAGTGGAATTTACCTTTTGCAGTCAAGTGTTAACAAGTGTATGGGAACTGAAGTTTGATTGAGACATTCCTGCATTGTGGAAATGTGTGTGATCTATTTAGGATAGGAAATCGATTGATTTTCAAAGCATGCAGTAGTTTGTTAACTACAGCAGATTGTGAGGCTTGAATGTTCACAACTTCCATGTGCTGAGAGAAAGGACTGATTAACCAAGGCCGATTATTCAAAAACTTCAGACAAGTGACAAAGCAGCAGGAACAGCGAATACACAGACAGAGACAAGCAGGCACCTGTAATTGGAGCTTAAACTTCATGTTTGAATATGAAGCGCTGAGCTCATGATTGAAATAAGCAAGAGTCCACCCTGGGATTGTGTGCAAATTGAGTTCTGTATTTCCAAATAGTAAAAATAAAAACCATGAATGAAAAATTCCTTGATTCAGAGGGATTTTGACTCTGTTTTTAACCCCAGACAGTATTTGGGTTGTGGGTGTTTGATGGACAGTGTAGATGAAGCTTTACTCTGAAACAATGGAATTTAGGTTAAGGGGTGATTTAATCAATTGCTTCAGAATAATAATTGATATTGTATATTTTGTATGTGTCTCATTGTGAGCTCTCAAACATGTACAGATGTCCACATCAACATGGCATAATGTTGTATTAACTGGGACAAGAGCTTATAGTATAAACAGTGACGGGGACAACTACAGTGATCACTGGGAAAGGAGCTAATGTGTTCTCAATAGCGATATGGATGTGAACATTTATATATTACAGGCTAATATTCCCAATGCCATTCACTAATGCAGTAATATTTCAGACAGAGTGTACAGCAGCATTTACAGCTACTGATGCAGCCAGGAAATAAATTGATTCAGCGTTTTTTGTCGGAAAATTAAAATAGGTTCTTGATTCGTCGAAATTGAGATGGTCTAGTCTCTCGGGAAAGTTCGATAGGCTGACTGGCCAACTCCTGTTCCTATATACCTGTCCTGGGAGTGTTTGATGAGGACAGTGTAGAGGGAGCTTTACTCTGTATCTAACCCCGTGCTGTACCTGTCCTGGGAGTGTTTGATGGGGACAGTGTAGAGGGAGCTTTACTCTGTATCTAACCCCGTGCTGTCCCTGTCCTGGGAGTGTTTGATGGGGACAGTGTAGAGGGAGCTTTACTCTGTATCTAATCCTGTGCTGTACCTGTCCTGGGAGTGTTTGATGGGATCAGTGTAGAGGGAGCTTTACTCTGTATCTAACCCCGTGCTGTACCTGTCCTGGGAGTGTTTGATGGGGACAGTGTAGAGGGAGCTTTACTCTGTATCTAACCCCGTGCTGTACCTGTCCTGGGAGTGTTTGATGGGGACAGTGTAGAGGGAGCTTTACTCTGCATCTAACCCTGTGCTGTACCTGCCCTGGGAGTGTTTGATGGGGACAGTGTAGAGGGAGCTTTACTCTGTATCGAACCCCTTGCTGTACCTGTCCTGGGATTGTTTAATGGTGACAGTGTAGATCTGTTGCTGTGCCCTGAATTAACATGATCATAGACAGGACAAATGCCTCTGTCCTCTCCTGTGAAGACACATCTTTAGCAAACCATCGCAGCGGACAGACTGAAAACATTCATGACAGAAAGTCATGGGGTAGGTCTGTACACAGATCTCTGAGGAGATCTCAACCAATACTGTTTCTAATCATTTCCCAATAGTATTTGAACTCAGCGCTGGCTGAGGCCTGTTCTGCAGGCTTCACCCAGGGTGAGTTGTGTCTGGTTATTACCCTGACCGAGGTGTAATTTTAATATCTGAGGGATAGTGAGTGAGGGAGGGAGACAGAAATATAAATGAGTGAGGGACCGAGAGACAGAGAGAAACATAAGGGAAGGGGGGAAACTGTCTCTCATCTTTTTTTAGCCTCTGGTTGAAAGCTGTACCACTTTTGTGTTTGAACATTGCTGAGAGTTTGTGTAACTGAAAAGTGGATCCTGGGATCTCGCTATCAAATAGTGTCAAATTTTTCCTGTCTTTCAGTTAACTTTCTCCCTCTTTTCCCCAGGAATTTGAATTTTGAAGACTGCAATGTGAGCAGGAATCTTTGGACAAGGGCTATTCTCCAGAGGACAAGTGGATGGACTGAGGCCTACTCCACAGGCCGCACTCACGTGAGTTGTCTCTTTATTGCCGCCCCGGCCTTACACTTAGACACAAACACATTAACCCTTTGGTGGGTGACAAAGAGTAAATTAAAAATCTGCAATATGAAGCTGTCTAAATTTTGTTTATGAACCCAAAATAACAGGGTTCTTTTAAATCTGGGTGTCCCGAAAGAGAGGGAGGGGTTAGATTTCATTGTCTGAGCCCCGATCACTCTCTGTATAACCTGTTAGCTATTTTAAACGACACTCAACACTGCTGACTGCACCTTCTGGGATCTTTCTGTGTACCAATGGATTTTGTTTTAAAAAGGTTTTTCTCAGTTTTGAGAGGCAGTTTAACTCTTTCAGAGGATTGAAGGGAGTTCTTTAGACTTGGTCCAATCCACACACACAGGCTGAGGGTTGAGGAAGGGGTTTAGATCCAGGGGGGAATGGAGCTCGTAGCAGGAGTGAGGGGGGTAGGGGGGAGAGGAAAGACAGCATCCCGCCTGGTTAGGTTCACATTGCTGCTGCTGTGGGATCTTGCTGTTCACGCACAGGCCTGTGGACTTTGCCCGCAAAGTAATTGAGATCTCAACTCTGAAATAAAAATAGCACACGGACTGCAAAGTGGGTTTGAAGGTCTCAAATTTGAAAGTATAGGGAATGAGGGAGTTGATGAACCCTTTCCACAGACTGAGTGGATATTCAGCCAGGATCACATTGCTGCATGTGGGATCTTACTGTGCAATCAATACTGCTGTCAGTTTGTACAGTGCAACAATGGTGTAGAAACAGAGAGAAAGAGAGAGATAGAGAAATCCACAATGTGAAACTCTACTCAACAATGAAAGTGTTATCATTTTTGGGATCTCCCTGTGCACAAGTTGCCTGCAGAATTCACAAAATTAACAATAGTGGGGTCACTTTTAAAATGTAGCCATTGACTATAAAGAAATCAAGATGGCGCGGAATTAAAGTCCCTTAACTTGGAGCGGGTATAATTCTGGAATGAAGCCTGTATTTTAGGCCGAGACATAAATATGAGGGTGAAATGAAATCCGCAGGGGGCCATTTGAATTCAGTTTGCTGTGGTTGTGATTGTTAGATTCCTGAGTGTGACCCTCTCTCTCTCTTTCTCTCTCTCTCTCCTTCCCAACGACTGGGATGAGAATGAGAGAGAGATAGAAGTACAGAAAGAGTGTGGGACTGGGGGGTGATGGAGATTAGAGAGAGGGAGAAAGACAGAGAGGGAGGTAGTGAAAAAGAGAGGCTTTCTCTCCCTTTCTGCCTTCTTTCCATTCTTGTCTCTCTCTCTCTCTGTCTCCCCAGCGTTCTGAAGATATCTGTCCATCCCTCTCCACCTTCTTTGTGTGTCTATAAACCTTCAATCATTGAAAACCACCCCACAAACTGCAATGGGGAGCCTCCAGCACACCTTCCCGGGGATTCCTTGATTTGGGGAAAGAATAGAAATAAATGCTGGGAGGGCGATTTTAAAAAGTCCCCTCATGGACCGGGCAGTGGGTTTCCCAGTTTAAAGAGGGGAGTTTAACTTTCTGAGGGCGGATGTGTCTCCAGACTCGGAATACCCGTGCTGTTCAGGAGTTGGGGTGGTGGCGAGGGGAGATGGAAGAAAGAATATAGCAGTCACGGGAAGGAACATGTCCCCCACCCCCTGCTCACCTGCCTGTCCCACCGTGACAGGATCACATTGCTGTGTGTGGGATCCTGCTGTGCACCAATGGCCTGCAGACTTTCCTGAACTGCCAACTTAGTGACCACGCACAATTTAAAATTAAACTGGCTCACTGAGTCTGAAGCAGTCGGGAGGGGGTGAGGGAGTGAGTCTGAAATGAATAGGCCACAGCCTGGGTACAGGTTTGTCCTCAATGGTGGTGTTTGTGTTTTCGACAGAGCGGTGGGGTTGGAAGGATTTCTGAGGGGGGGGTAATGGAGTTAAATATCCCTGTCTCTGTCCCTCCAGCTTTCTGTCTCTCCCTTTCCAGTCATTTATTTGTATATTGAATCTTCTAATAAATGGGTTTGAGAATCCCAAGGTGATTTGTGGTTATGTTAATTGGGGGGGGTTTGGTTGTTAAGAGGGGAGGGGAGGTCAGTGGGGGTCCCCTTTCCCTCTCGCTCCCTCGTGCTCTGTCCGGGAAGTTTCGGGACTGAGTTGCTGATGCTGAGGAATGTTCTGTTTAACTGGGGGCGGAGGCGAGGGGGGTGGATGGGGGCGGGGGGGTGCGTGGGGGCGGGGGGGGATTTGTTCTTTGTCCCTGCGGCTTAATGCAGCCTCTCTGACTAGGCCTCAATTTTGCACCCTGCGAAGAATCTAGGGTTTAGTGGATGTGGGGAAGCATTTTGAATGGAGTTTCTTGAGGACTTGACTGAGTAGTTCTCTCTCTCTCTCTCTGTCTCTGCCTGTCTGTATTCCACCGTGTGAAAATGCGAGAGAGAGAGAGTGAGAGAGAGGGAGAGAGAGGCGTGGACACACATTTCCCACTCACTTCAACCCCAATCCTCACTTAAAAATCGCTTTGTATCTGGCCATACCCAGGTTTGTGTGGGATCCTGCTGTGTACACATGCTCTGCCCTCCCCCCCCCTCCACCTTATAGTCCTCACACCGCCACAATGTCCAGAAATAGATTGAGGGAAAGGAGGAGGGTGGGGCTAGAGGGAGAGAAAAACCTTTAATTGACTGACTGAGAGGAGGTGAAGAGGATGGATCTCTGGAATTACAAATATTAAACATGTCCAGTGTGGTGGGACATGTATTACAAATGGGAAGACAGGAACCTTTCAGAGGACATTCCCTCTGGGCAGCATGTTGGCACAGTGGTTAGCACAGTTGCTTCACAGCTCCAGGGTCCCAGGTTCGATCCCCGGCTGGGTCATTGTCCGTGCGGAGTCTGCACGTTCTCCCCGTGTCTGCGTGGGTTTCCTCCGGGTGCTCCGGTTTCCTCCCACAGTCCAAAGATGTGCGGGTGAGGTGGATTGGCTGTTCTAAATTGCCCTTAGTGTCCAAAAAGATTAAGTGGAGTTACTGGGTTATGGGGATAAAGTGGGATAGGCTGGAGGTGTGGGGCTTGGGTAGGGTGCTCTTTCCAAGGGCCGGTGCAGACTCGATGGGCCGAATGGCCTCCTGCTGCACTGTAAATTCTATGATTTCAATCCGGCCCTCACAAAGGGGCTGGAATGAAAAAGGCTGCGATTGGGGGGGCGGGGGGCAGTTTAATCTCCCAATCGCACAGTGCCTGTGTTTTACTGTAGTTAATGTCACGGTTCCTTGTGAAAGTCCAATCAAACAGTTGTGGGCACACCCAGATTTGGGAAGAAACAGAAACCAATGCTGGGAGGTATGGAATGCTCGGAGGGCGGTTTGAAAAAGTCTCTCAAGGTCTGGGGCAGCTGGTTTCATTGCTCTCTGTGGGATCCTGCTGTGCGTCAGTGACCTGGGGCCTTTCCTGAACTGCAACTGGTAACCACCCAATTAAACAAAGCAACTCAGCTTCACTGAGTCTGAAGCAGTCGGGAGGGGGTGAGGGAGTGGGTCTGACATGAATAGGCCGCAGCCTGGGTAAAGATTTGTCCTCAATCCCAGTGGTGTTTGTGTTTTAGACAGGGCGGTGGCATTGGAAGGATTTCTGAGGGGGTTTTGTGGTGAAATATCCCTGTCTCTGTCCCTCCAGGTTTCTATCTCTCCCTCTTTCCAATCTCTCTCTCTTTCCCATCTCTCTCTCTTTCCAATCTCTCCCTCTTTCCAATCTCTCCCTCCTTCCAGACATTTCTTTCTATATTTATCTTGTAATAAATGTAAAAGAGAACCCCTATGTGATTTGTCGAGAGGTAAGAGAGAGGGAAAGAGAAAGAGAGGGAGGGTGGAGGGAGAGCGAGAGAAAAAGAGAGGGTGTGTGAGAAAGACAGAGATATTGTGGAAAAGAGAGGGTCTGGGGGTGGGGGTCTGCTGTGTGCAGTCACGGCCCAGTTACATGTGTTAGAAAGTGCGATTTTACACAAGCTATAATCCTGAGACGGTCGATTTGAAAATGTCTCCAGAGGGAGAGAACCCCTGAGAGAGAGAAAGAGAGACAGATCTGAGGGGGTGTGGGGGAAAATCCCTGTCTCTTTCGTTCCCACTCCATCCATCCGTCCGTCCGACCAACCATCCATAGCTTTACTCTGTAACTCAAACCGTGCTGTACCTGTCCTGGGAGTGTTTGATGGGGACAGTGTAGAGGGAATTTTACTCTGTAACCAACACCGTGCTGTACCTGTCGTGGAAATGTTTGATGGGGACAGTGTAGACGGAGTTTTACCCTGTTTCTAACCCCGTGCTGTACCTGTCTTGGATGTGTTGATGGGGACAGTGTAGAGAGAGCTTTACTCTGTATCTAGACTGTGCTGTACCTGTTGTGGAAATGTTTGATGGGGACAGTGTAGAAGGAGCTTTATTCTGTATATAATCCAGTGCTGTACCTGTCCTTGAAGTGTTTGATGGGGACAGTGTAGAGAGAGCTTTACTCTGTATCTAGCCTGTGCTGTACCTGTCGTGGAAATGTTGATGGGGTCAGTGTAGAGGGAGCTTCACTCTGTCGGACATTGGGAATCTTTGTTATACTATTCCAGAGGGCTGTGGAAGCTCAATCATTGAGCATGTTCCAGACACAAGTCGACTGTGTGTAGTAACATAGCAATGAGTGTGTGAGTGTGCGTGAGTCTGGGCTTGCCAAGATCTGTTTGAATGGTGGGTCCTGTTCGATGGGCTGAATGGAGTGCACCTGCCCCTATGTTCCTTTGAGACTTAAATGCAAACACACACACTCACAGATACACACACGAGCACACACACGCATGCACACACACAGAGGTTTACTGAATATCTTAGTCATTTAAGACAATTTGATAGAATGCTACACATCCTAGTTTGCCAACGACACCAAACATTACACAGCATTGTAAGCAGCATAGCTGAAAACATCAAATTGCAGAGAGATATGAATGTTTTGTAAGTGGACACAACTGGTGGACGTGTTTCAGTGTAGGGAAATATAAGATGCTGTACTTTTGACTTGGAATGGATAGAACCGTGTTCTTTCTAAATGATGAGAAGCTGGAAACAGTGGAAGTTCAAAACGTGCAACATTTCTGTGTGATAGGATTGAGGCATCAGTTAAAATAGTTCTGTTTCAAAATTTAATATAACCTGTGTCTTCTGTGGCAGCTTTCGGAATCTCTCAGTGGAATTTACCTTTTGCAGCAAGTGTTAACAAGTGTATGGGAACTGAAGTT
The DNA here is from genome assembly GCF_047496885.1 of Scyliorhinus torazame. Lineage (NCBI taxonomy): Eukaryota > Metazoa > Chordata > Chondrichthyes > Carcharhiniformes > Scyliorhinidae > Scyliorhinus > Scyliorhinus torazame. Next base: position 106,828 of record NW_027307909.1, on the reverse strand, counting down.
TGATTGAGACATTCCTGCATTATGGAAATGTGTGTGATCTATTTAGGATAGGAAATCGATTGATTTTCAAAGCATGCAGTAGTTTGTTAACTACAGCAGATTGTGAGGCTTGAATGTTCACAACTTCCATGTGCTGAGAGAAAGGACTGATTAACCAAGGCCGATTATTCAAAAACTTCAGACAAGTGACAAAGCAGCAGGAACAGCGAATACACAGACAGAGACAAGCAGGCACCTGTAATTGGAGCTTAAACTTCATGTTTGAATATGAAGCGCTGAGCTCATGATTGAAATAAGCAAGAGTCCACCCTGGGATTGTGTGCATATTGAGTTCTGTATTTCCAAATAGTAAAAATAAAAACCATGAATGAAAAATTCCTTGATTCAGAGGGATTTTGACTCTGTTTTTAACCCCAGACAGTATTTGGGTTGTGGGTGTTTGATGGACAGTGTAGATGAAGCTTTACTCTGAAACAATGGAATTTAGGTTAAGGGGTGATTTAATCAATTGCTTCAGAATAATAATTGATATTGTACATTTTGTGTGTGTCTCATTGTGAGCTTTCAAACATATACAAATGTCCACATCAACATGGCATAATGTTGTATTAACTGGGACAAGAGCTTATAGTATAAACAGTGACGGGGACAACTGCAGTGATCACTGGGAAAGGAGCTAATGTGTTCTCAATAGCGATATGCATGTGAACGGTTATATATTACAGGCTAATATTCACAATGCCATTCTCTAATGCAGTAATATTTCAGACAGAGTGTGCAGCAGCATTTACAGCTACTGATGCTGCCAGGAATTAAATTGATTCAGCGTTTTTTGTCGGAAAATTAAAACAGGTTCTTGATTCATCGAAATTGAGATGGTCTAGTCTCTCGGGAAAGTTCGATAGGCTGACTGGCCAACTCCTGTTCCTATATACCTGTCCTGGGAGTGTTTGATGGGGACAGTGTAGAGGGAGCTTTACTCTGTATCTAACCCCGTGCTGTACCTGTCCTGGGAGTGATTGATGGGGACAGTGTAGAGGGAGCTTTACTCTGTATCTAACCCCGTGCTGTCCCTGTCCTGGGAGTGTTTGATGGGGACAGTGTAGAGGGAGCTTTACTCTGTATCTAATCCTGTGCTGTACCTGTCCTGGGAGTGTTTGATGGGATCAGTGTAGAGGGAGCTTTACTCTGTATCTAACCCCGTGCTGTACCTGTCCTGGGAGTGTTTGATGGGGACAGTGTAGAGGGAGCTTTACTCTGTATCTAACCCCGTGCTGTACCTGTCCTGGGAGTGTTTGACGGGGACAGTGTAGAGGGAGCTTTACTCTGCATCTAACCCCGTGCGGTACCTGTCCTGGGAGTGTTTGATGGAGACAGTGTAGTGGGAGCTTTACTCTGTATCGAACCCCGTGCTGTACCTGTCCTGGGAGAGTTTGATGGGGACAGTGTAGAGGGAGCTTTACTCTGTATCTAACCCCGTGCTGTACCTGTCCTGAGAGTGTTTGATGGGGACAGTGTAGAGGGAGCTTTACTCTGTATCTAACCCCGTGCTGTACCTGTCCTGAGAGTGTTTGATGGGGACAGCGTAGTGGGAGCTTTACTCTGTATCTATTGCTGAGAGTTTGTGTAACTGAAAAGTGGATCCTGGGATCTCGCTATCAAACAGTGTCAAATTTTTCCTGTCTTTCAGTTAACTTTCTCCCTCTTTTCCCCAGGAATTTGAATTTTGAAGACTGCAATGTGAGCAGGAATCTTTGGACAAGGGCTATTCTCCAGAGGACAAGTGGATGGACTGAGGCCTACTCCACAGGCCGCACTCACGTGAGTTGTCTCTTTATTGCCGCCCCGGCCTTACACTTAGACACAAACCTATTAACCCTTTGGTGGGTGACAAAGAGTAAATTAAAAATCTGCAATATGAAGCTGTCTAAATTTTGTTTATGAACCCAAAATGACAGGGTTCTTTTAAATCTGGGTGTCCCGAAAGAGAGGGAGGGGTTGGATTTCATTGTCTGAGCCCCGATCACTCTCCGTATAACCTGTTAGCTATTTTAAACGACACTCAACACTGCTGACTGCACCTTCTGGGATCTTTCTGTGTACCAATGGATTTTGTTTTAAAAAGGTTTTTCTCAGTTTTGAGAGGCAGTTTAACTCTTTCAGAGGATTGAAGGGAGTTCTTTAGACTGGGTCCAATCCACACACACAGGATGAGGGTTGAGGAAGGGGTTTAGAACATAGAACATAGAACAATACAGCGCAGTACAGGCCCTTCGGCCCACGATGTTGCACCGAAACAAAAGCCATCTAACCTACACTATACCATTATCATCCATATGTTTATCCAATAAACTTTTAAATGCCCTCAATGTTGGCGAGTTCACTACTGTAGCAGGTAGGGCATTCCACGGCCTCACTACTCTTTGCGTAAAGAACCTACCCCTGACCTCTGTCCTATATCTATTACCCCTCAGTTTAAGGCTATGTCCCCTCGTGCTAGCCATTTCCATCCGCGGGAGAAGGCTCTCACTGTCCACCCTATCTAACCCTCTGATCATTTTGTATGCCTCTATTAAGTCTCCTCTTAACCTTCTTCTCTCTAACGAAAACAACCTCAAGTCCATCAGCCTTTCCTCATAAGATTTTCCCTCCATACCAGGCAACATCCTGGTAAATCTCCTCTGCACCCGCTCCAAAGCCTCCACGTCCTTCCTATAATGCGGTGACCAGAACTGTACGCAATACTCCAAATGCGGCCGTACCAGAGTTCTGTACAGCTGCAACATGACCTCCTGACTCCGGAACTCAATCCCTCTACCAATAAAGGCCAACACTCCATAGGCCTTCTTCACCACCCTATCAACCTGGGTGGCAACTTTCAGGGATCTATGTACATGGACACCTAGATCCCTCTGCTCATCCACACTTTCAAGAACTTTTCCATTAGCCACATATTCCACATTCCTGTTTTTCCTTCCAAAGTGAATCACCTCACACTTCTCTACATTAAACTCCATTTGCCACCTCTCAGCCCAGCACTGCAGCTTATCTATATCCCTCTGTAACCTGCTACTTCCTTCCTCACTATCGACAACACCACCGACTTTAGTATCGTCTGCAAATTTACTCACCCACCCTTCTGCGCCTTCCTCTAGGTCATTGATAAAAATGACAAACAGCAACGGCCCCAGAACAGATCCTTGTGGTACTCCACTTGTGACAGAACTCCATTCTGAACATTTCCCATCAACCACCACCCTCTGTCTTCTTTCAGCTAGCCAATTTCTGATCCACATCTCTAAATCACCCTCAATCCCCAGCCTCCGTATTTTCTGCAATAGCCTACCGTGGGGAACCTTATCAAACGCTTTGCTGAAATCCATATACACCACATCAACTGCTCTACCCTCGTCTACCTGTTCAGTCACCTTCTCAAAGAACTCGATAAGGTTTGTGAGGCATGACCTACCCTTCACAAAGCCATGCTGACTATCCCTGATCATATTATTCCTATCTAGATGATTATAAATCTTGTCTCTTATAATGCCCTCCAAGACTTTACCCACTACAGACGTGAGGCTCACCGGTCTATAGTTGCCGGGGTTGTCTCTGCTCCCCTTTTTTTTTTTTAAATAATATTTTATTGAAAATTTTTGGTCAACCAACACAGTACATTGTGCATCCTTTACACAACATTATAACAATACAGATAATAATGACCTTTTTTATTTAAACAAGAACAAAAGAAAACAACAACAAATAAATAAATATTAAATAACAAAAATAAAAACTAGCCCTAATTGGCAACTGCCTTGTCTCAGGCCACACCCCCCCCTTCCCCACCCCCCACCCCCCAAGTTCTGGGCTGCTGCTGCTGCCTTCTTTGTTCTCCCCTATCTATCTTTCCGCAAGATATTCGACGAACGGTTGCCACCGCCTTGTAAACCCTTGAGCCGACCCCCTTAGGACGAACTTAATCCGCTCTAACTTTATGAACCCCGCCATATCATTTATCCAGGTCTCCACCCCCGGGGGCTTGGCTTCTTTCCACATTAGCAATATTCTGCGCCGGGCTACTAGGGACGCAAAGGCCAAAACATCGGCCTCTTTCGCCTCCTGCACTCCCGGCTCTTGTGCAACCCCAAATATAGCCAACCCCCAGCTTGGTTCGACCCGGACTCCTACTACTTTCGAAAGCACCTTTGTCACCCCCATCCAAAACCCCTGTAGTGCCGGGCATGACCAAAACATATGGGTATGATTCGCTGGGCTTCTCGAGCACCTCGCACACCTATCCTCCACCCCAAAAAATTTACTGAGCCGTGTTCCAGTCATATGTGCCCTGTGTAATACCTTAAACTGAATCAGGCTTAGCCTGGCGCACGAGGACGACGAGTTTACCCTGTTTAGGGCATCTGCCCACATCCCCTCCTCAATCTCCTCCCCTAGCTCTTCTTCCCATTTCCCTTTTAGTTCGTCCATCATAGTCTCCCCTTCGTCTCTCAATTCCCTATATATATCCGACACCTTACCGTCCCCCACCCATTTCTTTGAGATGACTCTGTCCTGCACCTCTTGTGTCGGGAGCTGCGGGAATTCCCTCACCTGCTGCCTCGCAAAAGCCCTCAATTGCATGTACCTGAATGCATTCCCTTGGGGCAACCCATATTTCTCGGTCAGCGCTCCCAGACTCGCAAACTTCCCATCCACAAATAGATCTTTCAATTGCGTTATACCTGCTCTTTGCCACATTCCATATCCCCCATCCATTCCCCCCGGGGCAAACCTATGGTTGTTTCTTATCGGGGACCCCCCCAGTGCTCCGGTCTTTCCCCTATGTCGTCTCCACTGTCCCCAAATCTTCAGTGTAGCTACCACCACCGGACTCGTGGTATAGTTCCTTGGTGAGAACGGCAATGGGGCTGTCACCATAGCCTGCAGGCTGGTCCCCCTACAGGACGCCCTCTCTAATCTCTTCCACGCCGCTCCTTCCTCTTCTCCCATCCACTTACTCACCATTGAAATATTAGCGGCCCAATAATACTCACTTAGGCTCGGTAGTGCCAGCCCCCCCCTATCCCTACTACGCTGTAAGAATCCCTTCCTCACTCTCGGAGTCTTCCCGGCCCAAACAAAACCCATAATACTCTTTTCTATCCTTTTGAAAAAAGCCTTCGTGATCACCACCGGGAGACACTGAAACACAAAAAGGAATCTCGGGAAGACCACCATCTTAACTGCCTGCACCCTCCCTGCCATTGACAATGCTACCATGTCCCATCTCTTGAAATCTTCCTCCATCTGTTCCACCAACCGCGTCAAATTTAGCCTGTGCAATGTGCCCCAATTCTTAGCTATCTGGATCCCCAGGTAACGAAAGTCTCTTGTTACCTTCCTCAACGGTAGGTCTTCTATTTCTCTACTCTGCTCCCCTGGATGCACCACAAACAGCTCACTCTTTCCCATGTTCAATTTATACCCTGAAAAATCCCCAAACTCCCCAAGTATCCGCATTATTTCTGGCATCCCCTCCGCTGGATCCGCCACATATAGTAGCAGATCATCCGCATATAAAGATACCCGGTGTTCTTCTCCTCCCCTAAGTATTCCCCTCCATCCCTTGGAACCTCTCAGCGCTATCGCCAGGGGCTCAATCGCCAGTGCAAACAGTAATGGGGACAGAGGACATCCCTGCCTTGTCCCTCTGTGGAGCCGAAAATATGCCGATCCCCGTCCATTCGTGACCACACTCGCCACTGGGGCCCTATACAACAGCTGCACCCATCTAACATACCCCTCTCCGAACCCAAATCTCCTCAACACCTCCCACAGATAATCCCACTCCACTCTATCAAATGCTTTCTCGGCATCCATCGCCACTACTATCTCCGTTTCACCCTCTGGTGGGGCCATCATCATTACGCCTAACAACCTCCGTATGTTCGTGTTCAGCTGTCTCCCCTTCACAAACCCAGTTTGGTCTTCATGAACCACCCCCGGGACACATTCCTCTATTCTCATTGCCATTACCTTGGCCAAGACCTTGGCATCTACATTGAGGAGGGAGATTGGTCTGTAGGACCCGCATTGTAGCGGATCCTTTTCCTTCTTTAAAAGAAGCGATATCGTTGCTTCTGACATAGTCGGGGGCAGTTGTCCCCTTTCCTTTGCCTCGTTGAAGGTCCTCGTCAGTAGCGGGGCGAGCAAGTCCAAATATTTTCTGTAAAATTCAACTGGGAATCCGTCCGGTCCCGGGGCCTTTCCCGTCTGCATGTTCCTAATTCCTTTCACCACTTCTTCTACCGTGATCTGTGCTCCCAATCCCATCCTTTCCTGCTCTTCCACCTTGGGAATTTCCAGCCGATCCAAAAACTCCATCATTCTCTCCCTCCCATCCGGGGGTTGAGCTTCATACAATTTTTTATAAAATGTCTTGAACACTTCATTCACTCTCTCCGCTCCCCGCTCCGTCTCTCCATCTTCGTCTCTCACCCCCCCTATTTCCCTCGCTGCTCCCCTTTTCCTCAATTGGTGTGCCAGCAATCTGCTCGCCTTCTCTCCATATTCATACTGTACACCCTGCGCCTTCCTCCATTGTGCCTCTGCAGTGCCTGTGGTCAGCAAGTCAAATTCCACATGCAGCCTTTGCCTTTCCCTATACAGTCCCTCCTCCGGTGCTTCCGCATACTGTCTGTCCACCCTCAAAAGTTCTTGCAACAACCGCTCCCGTTCCTTACTCTCCTGCTTCCCTTTATGTGTCCTTATTGATATCAGCTCCCCCCTAACCACCGCCTTCAACGCCTCCCAGACCACTCCCACCTGAACCTCCCCATTGTCATTGAGTTCCAAGTACTTTTCAATGCATCCCCTCACCCTTAAGCACACCCCCTCATCCGCCATTAGTCCCATATCCATTCTCCAGGGTGGACGCCCTCTTGTTTCCTCCCCTATCTCCAAGTCTACCCAGTGTGGGGCATGATCCGAAATGGCTATAGCCGTATATTCCGTTCCCCTCACCCTCGGGATCAATGCCCTACCCAACACAAAAAAGTCTATGCGTGAATAGACTTTATGGACATAGGAGAAAAACGAGAACTCCTTACTCCTAGGTCTACTGAATCTCCACGGGTCCACCCCTCCCATCTGCTCCATAAAATCCTTAAGCACCATGGCTGCTGCCGGCCTCCTACCAGTCCTGGACTTCGACCTATCCAGCCTTGGTTCCAACACCGTGTTAAAGTCTCCCCCCATTATCAGCTTTCCGGTCTCTAGGTCTGGGATGCGTCCTAGCATTCGCCTCATAAAATTGGCATCGTCCCAATTCGGGGCATACACGTTTACCAACACCACCATCTCTCCCTGTAATTTGCCACTCACCATCACGTATCTGCCCCCGTTATCCGCCACTATAGTCTTTGCCTCGAACATTACCCGCTTCCCCACTAATATAGCCACCCCCCTGTTTTTCGCATCCAGCCCCGAATGGAACACCTGCCCTACCCATCCTTTGCGCAACCTAACCTGATCTATCAGTTTCAGGTGCGTTTCCTGTAACATGACCACATCTGCTTTAAGTTTCTTAAGGTGTGCGAGTACTCGTGCCCTCTTTATCGGCCCGTTAAGCCCCCTCACGTTCCACGTGATCAGCCGAGTTGGGGGGCTTCCCCCCCACCCCCCTTGCCGGTTAGCCATCATCTTTTTCCAGCTTCTCGCCCAGTTCCCACGCGGCTGTATTTCTCCCAGACGGTGCCCCCCCGCCCATCCTTTCCCGCACCCACTCCCCCCTTTCCCCAGCAGCAGCAACCCAGTAATTCCCCCCTCCCCCCCCCCCGCTAGACCCCCCGCTAGCGTAATTACTCCCCCCATGTTGCTCCCAGAAGTCAGCAAACTCTGGCTGACCTCGGCTTCCCCCCGTGATCACGGCTCGCCCCGTGCGGTGCCCCCTCCTTCCTGCTTCTCTATTCCCGCCATAATTATCATAGCGCGGGAACCAAGCCCGCGCCTCTCCCTCGGCCCCGCCTCCCATGGCCAACGCCCCATCTCCTCTCCCTCCCCACCTCCCCCCATCACCACCTGTGGGAGAAAGAAAAGTTACCATACCGCAGGATTAATCATACAATACAATCCCTCTTCGCCCCCCCCCCCCCCACTCGTCCCACCACTTTGTCCAAACGTTCATTTTCGTAGTCCAATCATTCCAATTTTTCTTCTACAATAAAAGTCCACGCTTCATCCGCCGTCTCAAAGTAGTGGTGCCTCCCTTGATATGTGACCCACAGTCTTGCCGGTTGCAGCATTCCAAACTTTATCTTTTTTTTGTGAAGTACCGCTTTGGCCCGATTAAAGCTCGCCCTCCTTCTCGCCACCTCCGCACTCCAATCTTGATAGACGCGGATCACCGCGTTCTCCCATTTACTACACCGAGTTTTCTTCGCCCATCTAAGGACCATTTCTCTATCCTTAAAACGGAGAAATCTCACCACTATGGCTCTGGGAGCTTCTCCTGCTCTCGGTCCTCGCACCATAACTCGGTATGCTCCCTCCACCTCCAACGGACCCGTCGGGGCCTCCACTCCCATTAACGAGTGCAGCATCGTGCTCACATATGCCCCGACGTCCGCCCCCTCCACACCTTCAGGAAGGCCAAGAATCCTCAAGTTGTTCCTCCTTGCGTTATTTTCCAGTGCCTCCAACCTCTCCACAGATCGTTTCTGGTGTGCCTCCTGTATCTCCGACTTCACCACCAGGCCCTGTATATCGTTTTCATTCTCAGCTGCTTTCGCCTTCACGACCCGAAGCTCCTGCTCCTGGGTCTTTTGTTCCTCTTTCAGCCCTTCAATCGCCTGTAATATCGGGGCCAACAACTCTTTCTTCATTTCCTTTTTTATCTCCTCCACGCAGCGTTTCAAAAACTCTTGTTGTTCAGGGCCCCATATGAAACTGCCACCTTCCGACGCCATCTTGGTTTCTGCTTGCCTTCCTTGCCGTTGTTCCAAAGGATCCGCTGCAATCCGGCCACTTTCCTCCCCTTTTTCCATCCGTGTCCAGGGGGAACACCCTTCTGGTTTACCGCACGGTGTTTTCAGCCGTTAAAATTGCCGTTGGGGCTCCTATCAAGAGCCCAAAAGTCCGTTTCACAGGGAGCTGCCGAAACGTGCGACTCAGCTGGTCATCGCCGCACCCGGAAGTCCTCTGCTCCCCTTTTTGAACAAAGGGACCACATTTGCTATCCTCCAGTCCTCTGGCACTATTCCTGTATCCAATGATGACATAAAAATCAAAGCCAATGGTCCAGCAATCTCTTCCCTGGCCTCCCAGAGAATCCTAGGATAAATCCCATCAGGCCCCGGGGACTTATCTATTTTCAGCCTGTCCAGAATTGCCAACACCTCTTCCCTACTTACCTCAATGCCATCTAATCTATTTACCTGGAGCTCAGCATTCTCCTCCACAACATTATCTTTTTCCTGAGTGAATACTGACGAAAAATATTCATTTAGTATCTCGCCTATCTCTTCAGACTCTACACACAACTTCCCATCCCTGTCCTTGACTGGTCCTACTCTGTCCCTAGTCATTCGCTTATTCCTGACATACCTATAGAAAGCTTTTGGGTTTTCCTTGATCCTTCCTGCCAAATACTTCTCATGTCCCCTCCTTGCTCGTCTTAGCTCTCTCTTTAGATCCTTCCTCGCTACCTTGTAACTATCCATCGCCCCAACTGAAACTTCACACCTCAGATTAGATCCAGGGGGGAATGGAGCTCGTAGCAGGAGTGAGGGGGGTGGGCGGGGGGAGAGGAAAGACAGCATCCCGCCTGGTTAGGTTCACATTGCTGCTGCTGTGGGATCTTGCTGTTCACGCACAGGCCTGTGGCCTTTGCCCGCAAAGTAATTGAGATCTCAACTCTTAAATTAAAATAGCACATGGACTGCAAAGTAGGTTCGAAGGTCTCACATTTGAAAGTCTTGGGAATGAGGGAGTTGATGAATCCTTTCCACAGACTGAGTGGATATTCAGCCAGGATCACATTGCTGCTTGTGGAATCTTACTGTGCAATCAATACTGCTGTCAGTTTGTACAGTGCAACAATGGTGTAGAAACAGAGAGAAAGAGAGAGATAGAGAAATCCACAATGTGAAACTCTACTCAACAATGAAAGTGTTATCATTTTTGGGATCTCCCTGTGCACAAGTTGCCTGCAGAATTCACAAAATTAACAATAGTGGGGTCACTTTTAAAATGAATCCATCGACTAAAGAAATCAAGATGGCGCGGAATTAAAGTCCCTTAACTTGGAGCGGGTATAATTCTGGAATGAAGCCTGTATTTTAGGCCGAGACATAAATATGAGGGTGAAATGAAATCCGCAGGGGGCCATTTGAATTCAGTTTGCTGTGGTTGTGATTGTTAGATTCCTGAGTGTGACCCTCTCTCTCTCTTTCTCTCTCTCTCTCCTTCCCAACGACTGGGATGAGAATGAGAGAGAGATAGAAGTACAGAAAGAGTGTGGGACTGGGGGGTGATGGAGAGTAGAGAGAGGGAGAAAGACAGAGAGGGAGGTAGTGAAAAAGAGAGGCTTTCTCTCCCTTTCTGCCTTCTTTCCATTCTTGTCTCTCTCTCTCTCTGTCTCCCCAGCGTTCTGAAGATATCTGTCCATCCCTCTCCACCTTCTTTGTGTGTCTATAAACCTTCAATCATTGAAAACCACCCCACAAACTGCAATGGGGAGCCTCCAGCACACCTTCCCGGGGATTCCTTGATTTGGGAAAAGAATAGAAATAAATGCTGGGAGGGCGATTTTAAAAAGTCCCCTCATGGACCGGGCAGTGGGTTTCCCAGTTTAAAGAGGGGAGTTTAACTTTCTGAGGGCGGATGTGTCTCCAGACTCGGAATACCCGTGCTGTTCAGGAGTTGGGGTGGTGGCGAGGGGAGATGGAAGAAAGAATATAGCAGTCACGGGAAGGAACATGTCCCCCACCCCCTGCTCACCTGCCTGTCCCACCGTGACAGGATCACATTGCTGTGTGTGGGATCCTGCTGTGCACCAATGGCCTGCAGCCTTTCCTGAACTGCCAACTTAGTGACCACGCACAATTTAAAATTAAACTGGCTCACTGAGTCTGAAGCAGTCGGGAGGGGGTGAGGGAGTGAGTCTGAAATGAATAGGCCGCAGCCTGGGTACAGGTTTGTCCTCAATGGTGGTGTTTGTGTTTTCGACAGAGCGGTGGGGTTGGAAGGATTTCTGAGGGGGGGGGGTAATGGAGTTAAATATCCCCGTCTCTGTCCCTCCAGCTTTCTGTCTCTCCCTTTCCAGTCATTTATTTGTACATTGAATCTTCTAATAAATGGGTTTGAGAATCCCAAGGTGATTTGTGGTTATGTTAATTGGGGGGGTTTGGTTGGTTAAGAGGGGAGGGGAGGTCAGTGGGGGTCCCCATTCCCTCTCGCTCCCTCGTGCTCTGTCTGGGAGGTTTCGGGACTGAGTTGCTGATGCTGAGGAATGTTCTGTTTAACTGGGGGCGGAGGCGAGGGGGGTGGATGGGGGCGGGGGGGTGCGTGGGGGCGGGGGGGGATTTGTTCTTTGTCCCTGCGGCTTAATGCAGCCTCTCTGACTAGGCCTCAATTTTGCACTCTGCGAAGAATCAAGGGTTTAGTGGATGTGGGGAAGCATTTTGAATGGAATTTCTTGAGGACTTGACGGAGTAGTTCTCTCTCTCTCTCTCTGTCTCTGCCTGTCTGTATTCCACCGTGTGAAAATGCGAGAGAGAGAGAGTGAGAGAGAGGGAGAGAGAGGCGTGGACACACATTTCCCACTCACTTCACCCCCAATCCTCACTTAAAAATCGCTTTGTATCTGGCCATACCCAGGTTTGTGTGGGATCCTGCTGTGTACACATGCTCTGCCCCCCCCCCCTCCACCTTATAGTCCTCACACCGCCACAATGTCCAGAAATAGATTGAGGGAAAGTAGGAGGGTGGGGCTAGAGGGAGAGAAAAACCTTTAATTGACTGACTGAGAGGAGGTGAAGAGGATGGATCTCTGGAATTACAAATATTAAACATGTCCAGTGTGGTGGGACATGTATTACAAATGGGAAGACAGGAACCTTTCAGAGGACATGCCCTCTGGGCAGCATGTTGGCACAGTGGTTAGCACAGTTGCTTCACAGCTCCAGGGTCCCAGGTTCGATCCCCGGCTGGGTCATTGTCCGTGCGGAGTCTGCACGTTCTCCCCGTGTCTGCGTGGGTTTCCTCCGGGTGCTCCGGTTTCCTCCCACAGTCCAAAGATGTGCGGGTGAGGTGGATTGGCTGTTCTAAATTGCCCTTAGTGTCCAAAAAGATTAAGTGGAGTTACTGGGTTATGGGGATAAAGTGGGATAGGCTGGAGGTGTGGGGCTTGGGTAGGGTGCTCTTTCCAAGGGCCGGGGCAGACTCGATGGGCCGAATGGCCTCCTGCTGCACTGTAAATTCTATGATTTCAATCCGGCCCTCACAGAGGGGCTGGAATGAAAAAGGCTGCGATTGGGGGGGCGGGGGGCAGTTTAATCTCCCAATCGCACAGTGCCCGTGTTTTACTGTAGTTAATGTCACGGTTCCTTGTGAAAGTCCAATCAAACAGTTGTGGGCACACCCTGATTTGGGAAGAAACAGAAACCAATGCTGGGAGGTATGGAATGCTCGGAGGGCGGTTTGAAAAAGTCTCTCAAGGTCTGGGGCAGCTGGTTTCATTGCTCTCTGTGGGATCCTGCTGTGCGTCAGTGACCTGGGGCCTTTCCTGAACTGCAACTGGTAACCACCCAATTAAACAAAGCAACTCAGCTTCACTGAGTCTGAAGCAGTCGGGAGGGGGTGAGGGAGTGGGTCTGAAATGAATAGGCCGCAGCCTGGGTAAAGATTTGTCCTCAATCCCAGTGGTGTTTGTGTTTTGGACAGGGCGGTGGCATTGGAAGGATTTCTGAGGGGGTTTTGTGGTGAAATGTTCCTGTCTCTGTCCCTCCAGCTTTCTATCTCTCCCTCTTTCCCATCTCTCTCTCTTTCCAATCTCTCCCTCTTTCCAGCCATTTCTTTCTATATTTATCTTGCAATGAATGTAAAAGAAAACCCCAATGTGATTTGTCGATAGGTAAGAACATAGAACATAGAACATAGAACGATACAGCGCAGTACAGGCCCTTCGGCCCACGATGTTGCACCGAAACGAAAGCCAGCTAACCTACACTGTGCCATTATCATCCATATGCTTATCCAATAAACTTTTAAATGCCCTCAATGTTGGCGAGTTCACTACTGTAGCAGGTAGGGCATTCCACGGCCTCACCACTCTTTGCGTAAAGAACCTACCTCTGACCTCTGTCCTATATATATTACCCCTCAGTTTAAAGCTATGTCCCCTCATGCCAGCCATTTCCATCCGCGGGAGAAGGCTCTCACTGTCCACCCTATCTAACCCCCTGATCATTTTGTATGCCTCAATTAAGTCTCCTCTTAACCTTCTTCTCTCCAACGAAAACAACCTCAAGTCCATCAGCCTTTCCTCATAAGATTTTCCCTCCATACCAGGCAACATCCTGGTAAATCTCCTCTGCACCCTTTCCAAAGCCTCCACGTCCTTCCTATAATGCGGTGACCAGAACTGTACACAACACTTCAAATGCGGCCGTACCAGAGTTTTGTACAGCTGCAACATGACCTCCTCACTCCGGAACTCAATCCCTCTACCAATAAAGGCCAACACTCCATAGGTCTTCTTCACAACCCTATCAACCTGGGTGGCAACTTTCAGGGATCGATGTACATGGACACCTAGATCCCTCTGCTCATCCACACTTCCAAGAACTTTACCATTAGCCAAATATTCCGTAATCCTGTTATTCCTTCCAAAGTGAATCACCTCACACTTCTCTACATTAAACTCCATCTGCCACCTCTCAGCCCAGCTCTGCAGCTTTACCTATGTCCCTCTGTAACCTGCTACATCCTTCCACACTGTTGACAACACCTCCGACTTGAGTGTCATCTGTAAATTTACTCACCCACCCTTCTGCGCCCTCCTCTAGGTCATTGATAAAAATGACAAACAGCAACGGCCCCAGAACAGATCCTTGTGGTACGCCACTTGTAACTGAACTCCATTCTGAACATTTCCCATCAACCACAATCCTCTGTCTTCTTTCAGCTAGCCAATTTCTGATCCACATCTCTAAATCACCCTCAATCCCCAGCCTTCGTATTTTATGCAATAGCCTACCGTGGGGAACCTTATCAAACGCTTTACTTAAATCCATATACACCACATCAACTGCTCTACCCTCATCTACCTGATCAGTCACCTTCTCAAAGAACTCAATAAGGTTTGTGAGGCATGACCTACCGTTCACAAAGCCATGCTGACTATCCCTGATCATATTATTCCTATCTAGATGATTATAAATCTTGTCTCTTATAATCCCCTCCAAGAATTTACCCACTACATACGTGGGGCTCACCGGTCTATAGTTGCCGGGGTTGTCTCTGCTCCCCTTTTTGAACAAAGGGACCACATTTGCTATCCTCCAGTCCTCTGGCACTATTCCTGTAGCCAATGATGACATAAAAATCAAAGCCAAAGGTCCAGCAATCTCTTCCCTGGCTTCCCAGAGAATCCTAGGATAAATCCCATCAGGCCCCGGGGACTTATCTATTTTCAGCCTGTCCAGAATTGCCAACACCTCTTCCCTACGTACCTCAATGCCATCTATTCTAACAGCCTGGGTCTCAGCATTCTCCTCCACAAAATTTATTTTTTTCCTGAGTGAATACTGATGAAAAATATTCATTTAGTATCTCGCCTATCTCTTCAGACTCCACACACAACTTCCCATCCCTGTCCTTGACTGGTCCCACTCTTACCCTAGTTATTTGTTTATTCCTGACATACCTATAGAAAACTTTTGGCTTTTCCTTGATCCTACCTGCCAAATACTTCTCATGTCCCCTCCTTGCTCATCTTAGCTCTCTCTTTAGATCCTTCCTCGCTACCTTGTAACTATCCATCGCCCCAACTGAAACTTCACACATCATCTTAGCATAGGCCTCCTTCTTCCTCTTAACAAGAGATTCCACTTCTTTGGTAAACCACGGTTCCCTCGCTCGATGCCTTCCTCCCTGCCTGACCGGTATGTACTTATCAAGAACACGCAGTAGCTATTCCTTGAACAAGCTCCACTTATCCAGTGTGCCCAACACTTGCAGCCTACTTCTCCAACCTATCCCCCCAAGTCACGTCTAATGGCATCATAATTGCCCTTCCCCCAGCTATAACTCTTGCCCTGCGGTGTATACTTATCCCTTTCCATCACTAATGTAAACGTCACCAAATTGTGATCACTGTCCCCAAAGTGCTCTCCTACCTCCAAATCCAACACCTGGCCAGGTTCATTACCCAAAACCAAATCCAACGTGGCCTCGCCTCTTGTTGGCCTGTCAACATATTGTGTCAGGAAACCCTCCTGCACACACTGTCCAAAAAACGACCCATCTAATGTCCTCGAACTATATCTTTTCCAGTCAATATTTGGAAAGTTAAAGTCTCCCATAATAACTACCCTGTTACTTTCGCTCTTATCCAGGATCATCCTCGCCATCCTTTCCTCGACATCCCTAGAACTATTTGGAGGCCTATAGAAAACTCCCAACAGGGTGACCTCTCCTTTCCTGTTTCTAACCTCAGCCCATACTACCTCGGAAAAAGAGTCCCCATCTAGCATCCTCTCCGCCACCGTGATACTGCTCTTGACTAGCAGCGCCACACCTCCCCCTCTTTTGCCTCCTTCTCTGAGCTTAAAAAAACACCTAAACCCAGGAACCTGCAACATCCATTCCCGTCCCTGCTCTATCCATGTCTCCGAAATGGCCACAACATCGAAGTCCCAGGTACCAACCCATGCTGCCAGTTCCCCTCCCTCATTTCGTATACTCCTGGCGTTGACGTAGACACACTTCAAACCACCTACCTGAACACTGGCCCCCTCCTGCGACGTCAAATCTGTGCTCCTGACCTCTATACTCTCATTCTCCCTTACCCTAAAACTACAATCCAGGTTCCCATGCCCCTGCTGCATTAGTTTAAACCCCCCACAAAGAGCATTAACAAATCTCCCCCCCAGGTAAGAGAGGGGGAAAGAGAAAGACAGAGAGGGAGGGTGGAGGGAGAGCGAGAGAAAAAGAGAGGGGGTGAGAGAAAGACAGAGATATTGTGGAAAAGCGAGGGTCTGGGGGTGGGGGTCTGCTGTGTGCAGTCACGGCCCAGTTACATGTGTAAGAAAGTGCGATTTTACACAAGCTATAATCCTGAGACGGTCGATTTGAAAATGTCTCCAGAGGGAGAGAACCCCTGAGAGATAGAAAGAGAGACAGATCTGAGGGGGTGTGGGGGAAAATCCCTGATTCTCTCGTCCCCACTCCATCCGTCCGACTGTCCGTCCATCCATCCATAGCCTTACTCTGTAACTCACACCGTGCTGTACCTGTCCTGGGAATGTTTGATGGGGACAGTGTAGAGGAGGCTTTACTCTGTATCTAACCCCGTGCTGTACCTCTCTCCTGGGAGTGTTTGATGGGGACAGTGTAGAGGGAGCTTTACTCTGTAACTCACACCGTGCTGTACCTGTCCTGGGAGTGTTTGATGGGAACAGTGTAGAGGGAGCTTTACTCTGTATCTAACCCCGTGCTGTACCTGTCCTGGGAGTGTTAGATGGGGACAGTGTAGAGGGAGCTTTACTCCATATCTAACCCCGTGCTGTATCTGTCCTGGGATTGTTTGATGGGAACAGTGTAGAGGGAGCTTTACTCTGTATCTAACCCCGTGCTATACCTGTCCTGGGAGTGTTTGATGGGGACAGTGTAGAAGGAGCTTTACTCTGTATATAATCCAGTGCTGTACCTGTCCTGGAAGTGTTTGATGGGGACAGTGTAGAGAGAGCTTTACTCTGTATCTAGCCTGTGCTGTACCTGTCCTGGGCGTGTTTGATGGGAACAGTATAGAGGGAGCTTTACTCTGTATCTAACCCCATGCTGTACCTGTCCTGGGAGTGTTTGATGGGAACAGTGTAGAGGGAGCTTTACTCTGTATCTAACCCCGTGCTGTACCTGTCCTGGGAGTGTTTGATGGGGACAGTGTAGAGGGAGCTTTACTCTGTAACTCACACCGTGCTGTACCTGTCCTGGGAGTGTTTGATGGGAACAGTGTAGAGGGAACTTTACTCTGTATCTAGCCCAGTGATACAGAGTAAAGCTCACTCTACACTGTCCATCCATCCATTCATCCATCCATCCATCCATTCATCCATCCATCCATCCATCCATCCAGCCATCCATCCATTCATCCAACCATCCAATGCTGGGAGATATGGAATGCTCGGAGGGTGGTTTGAAAATCTCTCCCAAGGTCTGGGGCAGCTGGTTTCATTGCTCTCTGTGGGATCCTGCTGTGCGTCAGTGACCTGGGGCCTTTCCTGAACTGCAACTGGTAACCACCCAATTAAACAAAGCAACTCAGCTTCACTGAGTCTGAAGCAGTCGGGAGGGGGTGAGGGAGTGGGTCTGAAATGAATAGGCCGCAGCCTGGGTAAAGATTTGTCCTCAATCCCAGTGGTGTTTGTGTTTTAGACAGGGCGGTGGCATTGGAAGGATTTCTGAGGGGGTTTTGTGGTGAAATATCCCTGTCTCTGTCCCTCCAGCTTTCTATATCTCTCTCTTTCCAATCTCTCTCTCTTTCCCATCTCTCTCTCTTTCCAATCTCTCCCTCTTTCCCATCTCTCTCTCTTTCCAATCTCTCTCTCTTTCCAATCTCTCCCTCTTTCCCATTTCTCCCTCTTTCCAATCTCTCTCACTTTCCAATCTCTCTCTCTTTCCCATCTCTCTCTCTTTCCAATCTCTCTCTCTTTCTATCTCTCTTTCCAATCTCTCCCTCTTTCCCATCTCTCCCTCTTTCCAATCTCTCCCTCTTCCCAATCTCTCCCTCTTTCCCATCTCTCCCTCCTTCCAGACATTTCTTTCTATATTTATCTTGTAATAAATGTAAAAGAAAACCCCAATGTGATTTGTCGAGAGGTAAGAGAGAGGGAAAGAGAAAGAGAGGGAGGGTGGAGGGAGACCGAGAGAAAAAGAGAGGGGGTGTGAGAAAGACAGAGATATTGTGGAAAAGAGAGGGTCTGGGGGTGGGGGTCTGCTGTGTGCAGTCACGGCCCAGTTACATGTGTTAGAAAGTGCGATTTTACACAAGCTATAATCCTGAGACGGTCGATTTGAAAATGTCTCCAGAGGGAGAGAACCCCTGAGAGAGAGAAAGAGAGACAGATCTGAGGGGGTGTGGGGGAAAATCCCTGTCTCTTTCGTTCCCACTCCATCCCTCCGTCCGTCCGACCATCCATCCATAGCTTTACTCTGTAACTCAAACCGTGCTGTACCTGTCCTGGGAGTGTTTGATGGGCACAGTGTGGAGGGAGCTTTACTCAGTATCTAACCCCGTGCTGTACCTGTCCTGGGAGCATTTGATGGGGACAGTGTAGAGGGAGCTTTACTCTGTATCTAACCCCGTGCTGTACCTGTCCTGGGAGTGTTTGATGGGGACAGTGTAGAGGGAGCTTTACTCTGTATCTAATCCAGTGCTGAACCTGTCCTGGGAGTGTTTGATGGGGACAGTGTAGAGGGAGCTTTACTCTGTATCCAACACCGTGCTGTACCTGTCCTGGGAGTGTTTGATGGGGACAGTGTAGGGGGAGCTTTACTCTGTATCTAACCCCGTGCTGTACCTGTCCTGGGAGTGTTTGATGGGGACAGTGTAGAGGGATCTTTACTCTGTATCCAACACCGTGCTGTACCTGTCGTGGAAATGTTTGATGGGGACAGTGTAGACGGAGTTTTACTCTGTTTCTAACCCCGTGCTGTACCTGTCCTGGGAGTGTTTGATGGGGACAGTGTAGAGGGAGTTTTACTCTGTTTCTAACCCCGTGCTGTACCTGTCCTGGGAGTGTTTGATGGGGACAGTGTAGAGGGAGTTTTACTCTGTTTATAACCCCGTACTGTACCTGTCCTGGATGTGTTGATGGGGACAGTGTAGAGAGAGCTTTACTCTGTATCTAGACTGTGCTGTACCTGTTGTGGAAATGTTTGATGGGGACAGTAGAAGGAGCTTTACTCTGTATATAATCCAGTGCTGTACCTGTCCTGGAAGTGTTTGATGGGGACAGTGTAGAGAGAGCTTTACTCTGTATCTAGCCTGTGCTGGACCTGTCCTGGGAGTGTTTGATGGGGACAGTGTACAGAGAGCTTTACTCTGTATCTAGCCTGTGCTGTACCTGTCGTGGAAATGTTGATGGGGACAGTGTAGAGAGAGCTTTACTCTGTATCTAACCTGTGCTGTACCTGTCATGGAAATGTTGATGGGGACAGTGTAGAGGGAGCTTCACTCTGTCGGACATTGGGAATCTTGGTTATACTATTCCAGAGGGCTGTGGAAGCTCAATCATTGAGCATGTTCCAGACACAAGTCGACTGTGTGTAGCAACATAGCAATGAGTGTGTGAGTGTGCGTGAGTATGGGCTTGCCAAGATCAGTTTGAATGGTCGGTCCTGTTCGATGGGCTGAATGGAGTGCATCTGCCCCTATGTTCCTTTGAGACTTAAATGCAAACACACACACTCACAGATACACACACGAGCACACACACGCATGCACACACACAGAGGTTTACTGAATATCTTAGTCATTTAAGACAATTTGATAGAATGCTACACATCCTAGTTTGCCAACGACACCAAACATTACACAGCATTGTAAGCAGCATAGCTGAAAACATCAAATTGCAGAGAGATATGAATGTTTTGTAAGTGGACACAACTGGTGGACGTGTTTCAGTGTAGGGAAATATAAGATGCTGTACTTTTGACTTGGAATGGATAGAACCGTGTTCTTTCTAAATGATGAGAAGCTGGAAACAGTGGAAGTTCAAAACGTGCAACATTTCTGTGTGATAGGATTGAGGCATCAGTTAAAATAGTTCTGTTTCAAAATTTAATACAACCTGTGTCTTCTGTGGCAGCTTTCGGAATCTCTCAGTGGAATTTACCTTTTGCAGCAAGTGTTAACAAGTGTATGGGAACTGAAGTTTGATTGAGACATTCCTGCATTGTGGAAATGTGTGTGATCTATTTAGGATAGGAAATCGATTGATTTTCAAAGCATGCAATAGTTTGTTAACTGCAGCAGATTGTGAGGCTTGAATGTTCACAACTTCCATGTGCTGAGAGAAAGGACTGATTAACCAAGGCCGATTATTCAAAAACTTCAGACAAGTGACAAAGCAGCAGGAACAGCGAATACACAGACAGAGACAAGCAGGCACCTGTAATTGGAGCTTAAACTTCACGTTTGAATATGAAGCGCTGAGCTCATGATTGAAATAAGCAAGAGTCCACCCTGGGATTGTGTGCAAATTGAGTTCTGTATTTCCAAATAGTAAAAATAAAAACCCTGAATGAAAAATTCCTTGATTCAGAGGGATTTTGACTCTGTTTTTAACCCCAGACAGTATTTGGGTTGTGGGTGTTTGATGGACAGTGTAGATGAAGCTTTACTCTGAAACAATGGAATTTAGGTTAAGGGGTGATTTAATCAACTGCTTCAGAATAATAATTGATATTGTATATTTTGTATGTGTCTCATTGTGAGCTCCCAATCATGTACAGATGTCCACATCAACATGGCATAATGTTGTATTAACTGGGACAAGAGCTTATAGTATAAACAGTGATGGGGACAACTGCAGTGATCACTGGGAAAGGAGCTAATGTGTTCTCAATAGCGATATGGATGTGAACGGTTATATATTACAAGCTAATATTCACAAAGCCATTCTCTAATGCAGTAATATTTCAGACAGAGTGTACAGCAGCATTTACAGCTACTGATGCAGCCAGGAAATAAATTGATTCAGCGTTTTTTGTCGGAAAATTAAAATAGGTTCTTGATTCATCGAAATTGAGATGGTCTAGTCTCTCGGGAAAGTTCGATAGGCTGACTGGCCAACTCCTGTTCCTATATACCTGTCCTGGGAGTGTTTGATGGGGACAGTGTAGAGGGAGCTTTACTCTGTATCTAATCCTGTGCTGTACCTGTCCTGGGAGTGTTTGATGGGATCAGTGTAGAGGGAGCTTTACTCTGTATCTAACCCCGAGCTGTACCTGTCCTGGGAGTGTTTGATGGGGACAGTGTCGTGGGAGCTTTACTCTGTATCGAACCCCGTGCTGTACCTGTCCTGGGAGAGTTTGATGGGGACAGTGTAGAGGGAGCTTTACTCTGTATCTAACCCCGTGCTGTACCTGTCCTGAGAGTGTTTGATGGGGCAGTGCAGCGGGAGCTTTAGTCTGTATCTAACCCCGTGCTGTACCTGTCCTGGGAGTGTTTGATGAGGACAGTGTAGAGGGAGCATTACTCTGTATCTAACACCGTGCTGTACCTGTCCTGGGAGTGTTTGATGGGGACAGTGTAGAGGGAGCTTTGTTCTGTATCGAACCCCTTGCTGTACCTGTCCTGGGAGTGTTAGACGGGGACAGTGTAGAGGGAGCTTTACTCTGTTTATACCCCCATGCTGTACCTGTCCTGGGAGTGTTTGATTGGGACAGTGTAGAGGGAGCTTTGTTCTGTATCAAACCCCTTGCTGTACCTGTCCTGGGAGTGTTTGATGGAGACAGTGTAGAGGGAGCTTTACTCTGTATCTAGCCCCGTGCTGTATCTGTCCTGGGAGTGTTTGATGGGGACAGTGTAGAGGGAGCTATACCCTGTATCTAGCCCCGTGCTGTACCACTCCTGGGAGTGTTTGATGGGGACAGTGTAGCGGGAGCTTTATTCAGTAGCGAACCCGTGCTGTACGTGTTCTGGGAGTGTTTGATGGGGACAGTGTAGAGGGAGCTTTATTCTGTATCAAACCCCTTGCTGTACCTGTCCTGAGAGTGTTTAATGGTGACAGTGTAGATCTGTTGCTGTGCCCTGAATTAACATGATCATAGACAGGACAAATGCCTCTGTCCTCTCCTGTGAAGACACATCTTTAGCAAACCATCGCAGCGGACAGACTGAAAACATTCATGACAGAAAGTCATGGGGTAGGTCTGTACACAGATCTCTGAGGAGATCTCAACCAATACTGTTTCTAATAATTTCCCAATAGTATTTGAACTCAGCGCTGGCTGAGGCCTGTTCTGCAGGCTTCACCCAGGGTGAGTTGTGTCTGGTTATTACCCTGACCGAGGTGTAATTTTAATATCTGAGGGATAGTGAGTGAGGGAGGGAGACAGAAATATAAATGAGTGAGGGACCGAGAGACAGAGAGAAACATAAGGGAAGGGGGGAAACTGTCTCTCATCTTTTTTTAGCCTCTGATTGAAAGCTGTACCACTTTTGTGTTTGAACATTGCTGAGAGTTTGTGTAACTGAAAAGTGGATCCTGGGATCTCGCTATCAAACAGTGTCAAATTTTACCTGTCTTTCAGTTAACTTTCTCCCTCTTTTCCCCAGGAATTTGAATTTTGAAGACTGCAATGTGAGCAGGAATCTTTGGACAAGGGCTATTCTCCAGAGGACAAGTGGATGGACTGAGGCCTACTCCACAGGCCGCACTCACGTGAGTTGTCTCTTTATTGCCGCCCCGGCCTTTCACTTAGACACAAACCCATTAACCCTTTGGTGGGTGACAAAGAGTAAATTAAAAATCTGCAATATGAAGCTGTCTAAATTTTGTTTATGAACCCAAAATAACAGGGTTCTTTTAAATCTGGGTGTCCCGAAAGAGAGGGAGGGGTTGGATTTCATTGTCTGAGCCCCGATCACTCTCCGTATAATCTGTTAGCTATTTTAAACGACACTCAACACTGCTGACTGCACCTTCTGGGATCTTTCTGTGTACCAATGGATTTTGTTTTAAAAAGGTTTTTCTCAGTTTTGAGAGGCAGTTTAACTCTTTCAGAGGATTGAAGGGAGTTCTTTAGACTTGGTCCAATCCACACACACAGGCTGAGGGTTGAGGAAGGGGTTTAGATCCAGGGGGGAATGGAGCTCGTAGCAGGAGTGAAGAGGGTAGGGGGGGAGAGGAAAGACAGCATCCCGCCTGGTTAGGTTCACATTGCTGCTGCTGTGGGATCTTGCTGTTCACGCACAGGCCTGTGGCCTTTGCCCGCAAAGTAATTGAGATCTCAACTCTTAAATAAAAATAGCACACGGACTGCAAAGTGGGTTCGAAGGTCTCACATTTGAAAGTCTTGGGAATGAGGGAGTTGATGAACCCTTTCCACAGACTGAGTGGATATTCAGCCAGGATCACATTGCTGCATGTGGGATCTTACTGTGCAAACAATACTGCTGTCAGTTTGTACAGTGCAACAATGGTGTAGAAACAGAGAGAAAGAGAGAGATAGAGAGATCCACAATGTGAAACTCTACTCAACAATGAAAGTGTTATCATTTTTGGGATCTCCCTGTGCACAAGTTGCCTGCAGAATTCACAAAATTAACAATAGTGGGGTCACTTTTAAAAGGCAGCCATTGACTATAAAGAAATCAAGATGGCGCGGAATTAAAGTCCCTTAACTTGGAGCGGGTATAATTCTGGAATGAAGCCTGTATTTTAGGCCGAGACATAAATATGAGGGTGAAATGAAATCCGCAGGGGGCCATTTGAATTCAGTTTGCTGTGGTTGTGATTGTTAGATTCCTGAGTGTGACCCTCTCTCTCTCTTTCTCTCTCTCTCTCCTTCCCAACGACTGGGATGAGAATGAGAGAGAGATAGAAGTACAGAAAGAGTGTGGGGCTGGGGGGTGATGGAGAGTAGAGAGAGGGAGAAAGACAGAGAGGGAGGTAGTGAAAAAGAGAGGCTTTCTCTCCCTTTCTGCCTTCTTTCCATTCTTGTCTCTCTCTCTCTCTGTCTCCCCAGCGTTCTGAAGATATCTGTCCATCCCTCTCCACCTTCTTTGTGTGTCTATAAACCTTCAATCATTGAAAACCACCCCACAAACTGCAATGGGGAGCCTCCAGCACACCTTCCCGGGGATTCCTTGATTTGGGAAAAGAATAGTAATAAATGCTGGGAGGGCGATTTTAAAAAGTCCCCTCACGGACCGGGCAGTGGGTTTCCCAGTTTAAAGAGGGGAGTTTAACTTTCTGAGGGCGGATGTGTCTCCAGACTCGGAATACCCGTGCTGTTCAGGAGTTGGGGTGGTGGCGAGGGGAGATGGAAGAAAGAATATAGCAGTCAAGGGAAGGAACATGTCCTCCACCCCCTGCTCACCAGCCTGTCCCACCGTGACAGGATCACATTGCTGTGTGTGGGATCCTGCTGTGCACCAATGGCCTGCAGCCTTTCCTGAACTGCCAACTTAGTGACCACGCACAATTTAAAATTAAACTGGCTCACTGAGTGTGCAGCAGTCGGGAGGGGGTGAGGGAGTGAGTCTGAAATGAATAGGCCGCAGCCTGGGTACAGGTTTGTCCTCAATGGTGGTGTTTGTGTTTTCGACAGAGCGGTGGGGTTGGAAGGATTTCTGAGGGGGGGGTAATGGAGTTAAATATCCCTGTCTCTGTCCCTCCAGCTTTCTGTCTCTCCCTTTCCAGTCATTTATTTGTATATTGAATCTTCTAATAAATGGGTTTGAGAATCCCAAGGTGATTTGTGGTTATGTTAATTGGGGGGGTTTGGTTGGTTAAGAGGGGAGGGGAGGTCAGTGGGGGTCCCCTTTCCCTCTCGCTCCCTCGTGCTCTGTCTGGGAGGTTTCGGGACTGAGTTGCTGATGCTGAGGAATGTTCTGTTTAACTGGGGGCGGAGGCGAGGGGGGTGGATGGGGGCGGGGGGGTGCGTGGGGCCGGGGGGGGATTTGTTCTTTGTCCCTGCGGCTTAATGCAGCCTCTCTGACTATGCCTCAATTTTGCACCCTGCGAAGAATCTAGGGTTTAGTGGATGTGGGGAAGCATTTTGAATGGAGTTTCTTGAGGACTTGACTGAGTTCTCTCTCTCTCTCTCTGTCTCTGCCTGTCTGTATTCCACCGTGTGAAAATGCGAGAGAGAGAGAGTGAGAGAGAGGGAGAGAGAGGCGTGGACACACATTTCCCACTCACTTCAACCCCAATCCTCACTTAAAAATCGCTTTGTATCTGGCCATACCCAGGTTTGTGTGGGATCCTGCTGTGTACACATGCTCTGCCCTCCCCCCCCTCCACCTTATAGTCCTCACACCGCCACAATGTCCAGAAATAGATTGAGGGAAAGGAGGAGGGTGGGGCTAGAGGGAGAGAAAAACCTTTAATTGACTGACTGAGAGGAGGTGAAGAGGATGGATCTCTGGAATTACAAATATTAAACATGTCCAGTGTGGTGGGACATGTATTACAAATGGGAAGACAGGAACCTTTCAGAGGACATTCCCTCTGGGCAGCATGTTGGCACAGTGGTTAGCACAGTTGCTTCACAGCTCCAGGGTCCCAGGTTCGATCCCCGGCTGGGTCACTGTCTGTGCGGAGTCTGCACGTTCTCCCCCTGTCTGCGTGGGTTTCCTCCGGGTGCTCCGGTTTCCTCCCACAGTCCAAAGATGTGCGGGTGAGGTGGATTGGCTGTTCTAAATTGCCCTTAGTGTCCAAAAAGATTAAGTGGAGTTACTGGGTTATGGGGATAAAGTGGGATAGGCTGGAGGTGTGGGGCTTGGGTAGGGTGCTCTTTCCAAGGGCCGGGGCAGACTCGATGGGCCGAATGGCCTCCTGCTGCACTGTAAATTCTATGATTTCAATCCGGCCCTCACAGAGGGGCTGGAATGAAAAAGGCTGCGATTGGGGGGGCGGGGGGCAGTTTAATCTCCCAATCGCACAGTGCCTGTGTTTTACTGTAGTTAATGTCACGGTTCCTTGTGAAAGTCCAACCATCCAATGCTGGGAGATATGGAATGCTCGGAGGGCGGTTTGAAAATCTCTCCCAAGGTCTGGGGCAGCTGGTTTCATTGCTCTCTGTGGGATCCTGCTGTGCGTCAGTGACCTGGGGCCTTTCCTGAACTGCAACTGGTAACCACCCAATTAAACAAAGCAACTCAGCTTCACTGAGTCTGAAGCAGTCGGGAGGGGGTGAGGGAGTGGGTCTGAAATGAATAGGCCGCAGCCTGGGTAAAGGTTTGTCCTCAATCCCAGTGGTGTTTGTGTTTTAGACAGGGCGGTGGCATTGGAAGGATTTCTGAGGGGGTTTTGTGGTGAAATATCCCTGTCTCTGTCCCTCCAGCTTTCTATATCTCTCTCTTTCCAATCTCTCTCTCTTTCCCATCTCTCTCTCTTTCCAATCTCTCCCTCTTTCCCATCTCTCTCTCTTTCCAATCTCTCTCTCTTTCCAATCTCTCCCTCTTTCCCATCTCTCCCTCTTTCCAATCTCTCTCTCTTTCCAATCTCTCTCTCTTTCCCATCTCTCTCTCTTTCCAATCTCTCTCTCTTTCTATCTCTCTCTCTTTCCAATCTCTCCCTCTTTCCCATCTCTCCCTCTTTCCAATCTCTCCCTCTTCCCAATCTCTCTCTCTTTCCAATCTCTCCCTCTTTCCAATCTCTCTCTCTTTCCAATCTCTCTCTCTTTCTATCTCTCTCTCTTTCCAATCTCTCCCTCTTTCCCATCTCTCCCTCTTTCCAATCTCTCCCTCTTTCCAATCTCTCCCTCTTCCCAATCTCTCTCCCTTTCCCATCTCTCCCTCCTTCCAGACATTTCTTTCTATATTTATCTTGTAATAAATGTAAAAGAAAACCCCAATGTGATTTGTCGAGAGGTAAGAGAGAGGGAAAGAGAAAGAGAGGGAGGGTGGAGGGAGACCGAGAGAAAAAGAGAGGGGGTGTGAGAAAGACAGAGATATTGTGGAAAAGAGAGGGTCTGGGGGTGGGGGTCTGCTGTGTGCAGTCACGGCCCAGTTACATGTGTTAGAAAGTGCGATTTTTCACAAGCTAGAATCCTGAGACGGTCAATTTGAAAATGTCTCCAGAGGGAGAGAACCCCTGAGAGAGAGAAAGAGAGACAGATCTGAGGGGGTGTGGGGGAAAATCCCTGTCTCTTTCGTTCCCACTCCATCCCTCCGTCCGTCCGACCATCCATCCATAGCTTTACTCTGTAACTCAAACCGTGCTGTACCTGTCCTGGGAGTGTTTGATGGGCACAGTGTGGAGGGAGCTTTACTCTGTATCTAGCCCCGTGATGTACCTGTACTGGGAGTGTTTGATGGGGACAGTGTGGAGGGAGCTTTACTCTGTACCTAACCCCGTGCTGTACCTGTCCTGGGAGTGTTGATGGGGACAGTGTAGCGGGAGCTTTACTCTGAAACAATGGAATTTAGATTAAGGGGTGATTTAATCAATTGCTTCAGAATAATAATTGATATTGTACATTTTGTGTGTGTCTCATTGTGAGCTCCCAAACATGTACAGATGTCCACATCAACATGGCATAATGTTATATTAACTGGGACAAGAGCTTATAGTATAAACAGTGATGGGGACAACTGCAGTGATCACTGGGAAAGGAGCTAATGTGTTCTCAATAGCGATATGGATGTGAACGGTTATATATTACAAGCTAATATTCACAAAGCCATTCTCTAATGCAGTAATATTTCAGACAGAGTGTACAGCAGCATTTACAGCTACTGATGCTGCCAGGAATTAAATTGATTCAGCGTTTTTTGTCGGAAAATTAAAACAGGTTCTTGATTCATCGAAATTGAGATGGTCTAGTCACTCGGGAAAGTTCGATAGGATGAATGGCCAACTCCTGTTCCTATATACCTGTCCTGGGAGTGTTTGATGGGGACAGTGTAGAGGGAGCTTTAATCCGTATCTAACCCCGTGCTGTACCTGTCCTGGGAGTGTTTGATGGGGACAGTGTAGCGGGAGCTTTACTCTGTATCTAACCCCGTGCTGTACCTGGCCTGGGAGTGTTTGATGGGGACAGTGTAGAGGGAGCTTTACTCTGTATCTAACCCCGTGCTGTACCTGGCCTGGGAGTGTTTGATGGGGACAGTGTAGAGGGAGCTTGACTCTGTATCTAACCCCGTGCTGTACCTGTCCTGGGAGTGTTTAATGGGGATAGTGTAGAGGGAGTTTTACTCTGTATCTAACCCCGTGCTGTACCTGTCCTGGGAGTGTTTGATGGGGACAGTGTAGCGGGAGCTTTACTCTGGATCGAACCCCACACTGCACCTGCCATGGGAGTGTTTGATGGAGGAAAGTGTAGAGAGAGCTGTACTCTGTATCTAACCCCATGCTGTACCTGTCTTGGGAGTGTTTGATGGAGATAGTGTAGTGGGAACTTTAATCTGTATCTAGCCTCGTGCTGTACCTGTTCTGGGAGTGTTTGATGGGGACAGTGTAGAGGGAGCTTTACTCTGTATCTAGCCCCGTGATGTACCTGTACTGGGAGTGTTTGATGGGGACAGTGTGGAGGGAGCTTTACTCTGTACCTAACCCCGTGCTGTACCTGTCCTGGGAGTGTTGATGGGGACAGTGTAGCGGGAGCTTTACTCTGTATCTAACCCCGTGCTGTACCTGTCCTGGGAGTGTTTGATGGAGACAGTGTAGAGGGAGCTTTACTCTGTATCCAACACCGTGCTGTACCTGTCCTGGGAGTGTTTGATGGGGACAGTGTAGGGGGAGCTTTACTCTGTATCTAACCCCGTGCTGTACCTGTCCTGGGAGTGTTTGATGGGGACAGTGTAGAGGGAGCTTTACTCTGTATCCAACACCGTGCTGTACCTGTCGTGGAAATGTTTGATGGGGACAGTGTAGACGGAGTTTTACTCTGTTTCTAACCCCGTGCTGTACCTGTCCTGGGAGTGTTTGATGGGGACAGTGTAGAGGGAGTTTTACTCTGTTTCTAACCCCGTGCTGTACCTGTCCTGGGAGTGTTTGATGGGGACAGTGTAGAGGGAGTTTTACTCTGTTTATAACCCCGTACTGTACCTGTCCTGGATGTGTTGATGGGGACAGTGTAGAGAGAGCTTTACTCTGTATCTAGACTGTGCTGTACCTGTTGTGGAAATGTTTGATGGGGACAGTAGAAGGAGCTTTACTCTGTATATAATCCAGTGCTGTACCTGTCCTGGAAGTGTTTGATGGGGACAGTGTAGAGAGAGCTTTACTCTGTATCTAGCCTGTGCTGGACCTGTCCTGGGAGTGTTTGATGGGGAAAGTGTACAGAGAGCTTTACTCTGTATCTAGCCTGTGCTGTACCTGTCGTGGAAATGTTGATGGGGACAGTGTAGAGAGAGCTTTACTCTGTATCTAACCTGTGCTGTACCTGTCATGGAAATGTTGATGGGGACAGTGTAGAGAGAGCTTTACTCTGTATCTAACCTGTGCTGTACCTGTCATGGAAATGTTGATGGGGACAGTGTAGAGGGAGCTTCACTCTGTCGGACATTGGGAATCTTTGTTATACTATTCCAGAGGGCTGTGGAAGCTCAATCATTGAGCATGTTCCAGACACAAGTCGACTGTGTGTAGTAACATAGCAATGAGTGTGTGAGTGTGCGTGAGTCTGGGCTTGCCAAGATCTGTTTGAATGGTCGGTCCTGTTCGATGGGCTGAATGGAGTGCATCTGCCCCTATGTTCCTTTGAGACTTAAATGCAAACACACACACTCACAGATACACACACGAGCACACACACGCATGCACACACACAGAGGTTTACTGAATATCTTAGTCATTTAAGACAATTTGATAGAATGCTACACATCCTAGTTTGCCAACGACACCAAACATTAGACAGCATTGTAAGCAGCATAGCTGAAAACATCAAATTGCAGAGAGATATGAATGTTTTGTAAGTGGACACAACTGGTGGACGTGTTTCAGTGTAGGGAAATATAAGATGCTGTACTTTTGACTTGGAAAGGATAGAACCGTGTTCTTTCTAAATGATGAGAAGCTGGAAACAGTGGAAGTTCAAAACGTGCAACATTTCTGTGTGATAGGATTGAGGCATCAGTTAAAATAGTTCTGTTTCAAAATTTAATATAACCTGTGTCTTCTGTGGCAGCTTTCGGAATCTCTCAGTGGAATTTACCTTTTGCAGCAAGTGTTAACAAGTGTATGGGAACTGAAGTTTGATTGAGACATTCCTGCATTGTGGAAATGTGTGTGATCTATTTAGGATAGGAAATCGATTGATTTTCAAAGCATGCAGTAGTTTGTTAACTACAGCAGATTGTGAGGCTTGAATGTTCACAACTTCCATGTGCTGAGAGAAAGGACTGATTAACCAAGGCCGATTATTCAAAAACTTCAGACAAGTGACAAAGCAGCAGGAACAGCGAATACACAGACAGAGACAAGCAGGCACCTGTAATTGGAGCTTAAACTTCATGTTTGAATATGAAGCGCTGAGCTCATGATTGAAATAAGCAAGAGTCCACCCTGGGATTGTGTGCAAATTGAGTTCTGTATTTCCAAATAGTAAAAATAAAAACCATGAATGAAAAATTCCTTGATTCAGAGGGATTTTGACTCTGTTTTTAACCCCAGACAGTATTTGGGTTGTGGGTGTTTGATGGACAGTGTAGATGAAGCTTTATTCTGAAACAATGGAATTTAGATTAAGGGGTGATTTAATCAATTGCTTCAGAATAATAATTGATATTGTACATTTTGTATGTGTCTCATTGTGAGCTCTCAAACATGTACAGATGTCCACATCAACATGGCATAATGTTATATTAACTGGGACAAGAGCTTATAGTATAAACAGTGACGGGGACAACTGCAGTGATCACTGGGAAAGGAGCTAATGTGTTCTCAATAGCGATATGGATGTGAACGGTTATATATTACAAGCTAATATTCACAATGACATTCTCTAATGCAGTAATATTTCAGACAGAGTGTGCAGCAGCATTTACAGCTACTGATGCTGCCAGGAATTAAATTGATTCAGCGTTTTTTGTCGGAAAATTAAAACAGGTTCTTGATTCATTGAAATTGTGACGGTCTAGTCGCTCGGGAAAGTTCGATCGGCTGAATGGCCAACTCCTGTTCCTATATACCTGTCCTGGGAGTGTTTGATGGGGACAGTGTAGAGGGAGCTTTACTCTGGATCTAACCCCGTGCTGTACCTGTCCTGGGAGTGTTTGATGGGGACAGTGTAGAGGGAGCTTTACTCTGGATCTAACCCCGTGCTGTACCTGTCCTGGGAGTGTTTGATGGAGTCAGTGTAGAGGGAGTTTTACTCTGTATCTAACCCCGTGCTGTACCTGTCCTGGGACTGTTTGATGGGGACAGTGTAGCGGGAGCTTTACTCAGTATCTAACCCCGTGCTGTACCTGTCCTGGGAGTGTTTGATGGGGACAGTGTAGAGGGAGATTTACTCTGTACCTCACACCGTGCTGTACCTGTCCTGGGAGTGTTTGATGGGGACAGTGTAGAGGGAGCTTTTCTCTGTATCTAGTCCCGCGCTGTACCTGTCCTGGGAGTGTTTGATGGGGACAGTGTAGAGGGAGCTTTACTCTGTATCTAACCCTGTGCTGTACCTGTCCTGGGAGTGTTTGGGGGGGAGTGTAGAGGGAGCTTTACTCTGTATCTAACCCCATACTGCACCTGTCCTGGGAGTGTTTGATGGGGGAAAGTGTAGAGAGAGCTGTACTCTGTATCTAACCCCATGCTGTACCTGTCTTGGGAGTGTTTGATGGAGATAGTGTAGTGGGAACTTTACTCTGTATCTAGCCTCGTGCTGTACCTGTTCTGGGAGTGTTTGATGGGGACAGTGTAGAGGGAGCTTTACTCTGTATCTA